>NC_026000.2:97971382-98271382 GCF_000442705.2 Elaeis guineensis
CTGTCGAACTTAAAAATGATGAGGATCCGATCACCTACATGGATGCAATGTAGAGACCTGACTCTAAGAAATAGCTAGAGGCCATGAAATCCGAAATGGAGTCCATGAAGGTCAACGATGTGTGAATATTGGTTGACCCATCTGAAAGAGTAAAATCCATAGGTTCAAGAAAAAGAGGGGCACAGACGGAAAGGTGGAAACCTATAAAGCCCATCTGGTTGCCAAGGGATATCGTCAATGTTATGGTATAGACTATAATGAGATGTTTTCTCCTGTGGCAATGCTCAAATCCATTCGGATTATGCTTGCGATAGCTGCCCATCTGGACTATGAAATCTAGCAGATGGATGTGAAAATAACTTTTCTAAATAGAGAGCTGGATGAAGAGGTGTATATGATACAACCTGAAGGATTTACATCCACAGATGAGTCTAAGGTTTGCAGGCTACAAAGGTCCATTTATGGACTTAAGCAGGCATCCCAGAGTTGGAACATACGTTTTGATAGGACGATCAAGATGTATGGCTTCATTAAGAACGGAGAAGAGCCCTGCATTTATAAGTGGGCTAATGATCCAGTAGTAGTATTTCTTGTATTGTATGTGGATGACATTCCCTTAATTGGAAATGATGTCCCCACATTACAGGGAATAAAGATTTGGCTGTCGTCACAGTTCTCCATGAAGGATCTGGGAGAAGCTTCCTACATCCTAGGGATGAGGATCTATAGGGATAGATGTAAAAGGTTGCTTGGCTTATCCCAGTCCAAGTACATTGATACTATGCTGAAGAGGTTCAGCATGGAGAATTCCAAGAAAGGCTATCTACTGATAGGCCATAGAATTTTTCTCTTGAAGAGGGATTGTCTAACAACACCTCAAGAGAGAGTGTATGGGTAGAATTTCATATGCTTCGACAGTGGGATCTATCATGTACGCCATGACATGTACATGATCAGATGTGGCATACTCACTAGGGGTAGTGAGTAGATACCAATCTGATCCAGAGGAGAATCACTAGAAGGTTGTTAAAACCATCCTGAAGTATTTAAGAAATACTAAGGATCAGTGGCTTGTTTATGGTGAATCAGACTTGAGACATATAGGGTTTACAGACTCTAGTTTCTAATCTGATCACGATGACAGCAAGTATGTTGGGATTTATTTTTATCCTTAATGGTGGGGCTGTCTGCTGGAAGAGTTTCAAGCAGCACACAGTGGCTGATTCAGTTTGCGAGGCAGAGTATGTCGCTGCATCAGATGCTGTCAAAGAAGCAGTGTGGCTGAAGAAATTCATCACCGAGCTCGAAGTAGTACCCTTCCTTGTTGGTCCAGTTCTGCTCTACTGTGACAGCTCTGGAGCCATTGCTCAGGCGAAGGAACCGAAGGCATACTAGTGGACGAAGCATATTCTACACCGCTACCATCTCATCCAAAAAATCATGGATCGAGGTGACGTCGTCCTTCAGAAGATTGATGGGAAGGAAAACCTGGCCGACCCATTCACTAAAGCCATTGCGGTGAAGGAGTTCAACGACTTCAAGTCGAAGATGGGTATTAGATACTGCACCGATTGGCTTTAGGCCAAGTAAGAGATTGTTAGGAATAGTATCCCAAAGCCAATCGTCAGCCTATTGATGGTTGTGCTCCTTTCTTGTATTAATATATGAATTATAAATAAATGAAAGTTATTTTGGTATTTTCATCATAAATTGTTTTATCTTCTAATGAATTCCTGTGTTGTGGTGAAGTCCTTAGGACTATTTAAACTCGACAAAGGAGGATTTATCATTTAGTCCTTAAACCTGTTCGTGACCAAATGATACGTTGTTACCAAGGACAATAATATTTATCAAGTATAGGTCGTTGTGTGCCATATGGGTTGGTTGTCCTCTTAACCAAGGAGTATGGAGACACTGGTATGGCATACATGTGAGATGTAAGGGTACACCTGCACTGAACGTGATCGACTCCAGAGCTATTTCTGTTGTCAAGATTTGCTCTGATGGGATATGAGTATAAATATCCCTCTGACCTGAGACCACCACGGTGACTTGTAAGCAACTCACTGCACTTAGGCACTAGACTACCTGAATTTTTAATTCAATGATGGAAGGCTGCTAGGTGTAGTCAAGTACTTGACTTGTTGGTGCGTGTGTCAAGATGGGATTGACCACTCCAGTTCAGGAGCTGTGTACATTCGTATTTTAATTTAGCAAAACCTTGGCCAGGGTAGTCCTAGTGAGGAGTCACAGGACTATTTGAGTTGAGCACAATTCAGATGATCTAATCAGGGTTGACAGTTTAACCCTGAGTCATCCTAAACATAAGGGTCAAAAGGGATGAATTATATAGCAATCATATTCACGTAGGTTCTGAGTATTGTGATTGTGACTATTCGATCTATCCGAATATCGGGTACCATTGCTAGATGGTCACTTCGATTAGTACAGAAATTGGTTCCTGTGCTACCAACTTAGGTTCGAACCTGCAGGGTCATACACATTAGAGGTTTCTATCTGATATGATGGTTGATGAAGAGTTCTAATACTCATAGACTATGAGTCCTACATGTCTGAGACTCTATGATCGAGAATCAAGATTCTTTGATCACGAGTACCACGCATTTTGGGTACCGGGGTCAAGAGTCCCATTGGTTTGGAACTTTTTGATCAGGGTTTCATATCGATGGACTTTGATGCCCGATTGCCCATCAAATTTGGACTCAGTATTTATGAGAGATTTAGTTAATGATTTGATCACTAATTAACTCAATTTGATTGAGTAATTATTTTTGGATCAAGTCCAATTGAATTGGATTCAGTTGGGTTTGACCCGATTAGGTTAAGTGTTGACCTAATCGTCAAGGTGGTTTGATCACTGATTTGATCGGGGGTTGGGCTTAGTCAATTTTTGATTTGATTAAGATTTTATTGAGCCTAATTAAGCTTAATTAAGTTGGGTTTAACTTAGTCTAATTGTACCTAACCTATTTTGATTAGGTTGGCTCAATTAGGTTGAAACCACTTTTGAATTCTCTCCCTGCGCCACCTCACATCATCTGCGCCCATTTGAATTCACGAGAAACAACTTCTCATAAATTTTCTCCCACATAGAATCCTTCCCACACCCTCTCTTGTGTGCCATTTATCTGGATAAAATTTGGTTTGTTGGCCATTCAAATTCAAAGAATGTTTGAATTTGAATGGGCAACCAACTCCATGAGCCACATCTTATCTTGTGCGCCACTTCTTCCACACGAGAAATGGTTTCTCATGAAAATTATCCATGCACAAGAGAGCCCACACCCTTCTCTTCACATGCCCAGAGTAGATAAGGATGGGTTGTTTTGCATTTGAATTCAAATTCGATTTGAATTCAAATGAGCAACCACTTATCTTTATCCTCTCACGTGGATAAGATACATCTTGCACTGTTTTAAAAGAGGAGAAAGTGGAGCATGCGTAGAATTTTTATGAGAAAGAATAGTGGGCATGAGGAAGCCATGTGCATGAGTTTGAAGTTCAAAAACTTTCGAGAGAAAAGAAAAGAAAAGAAGCAAAAGTGGGTGCAGGGTTTTTAGAGAGTACCCAAAGGTTTCAGCCTGGGTTTCAGGAAGTGAGAAAGTGAGCTACGAGTGTCGTGAGCCCACCAAACTTCAGGGAGAGCTTCATCAACCTCTCTACTACATCTGTTGATGATCCAGAGTATCCAAAGGGTCAGCAAATCAAGATCGAAGGAGTTCGATCAACATCGACCGTCAAAAGGGTTCTGTGACGAACTAGCATTCGTGAGGAGCCGATCAGATCGGGAGCTTCATGTGGATGATCCACAGAGGCCAGACACACTGTGTGGTTGTGTTGCGATGATCAGACCCTCCCGATGGTGATCAGATTGTGACGATCAACTATCCGCACAAAGGTAATGTGTTCTAAACACATAATAGTAAAATATTTACTGTACTAAATTCAAAATTCAAATTTAAATACATGCTATTTATATCATATTTAGATCTTTGTGTAGGGTTAATTTATGTTAATTAATTAGATTAATTAATTATTTTCACTGTAAAATTATAATTTTGAAAAAGTTTTAAAATTACCATTTTACCCCTACACCATTTTTCCCATAGATTTTATATCTAAAATTAATATTTTATAATCAATATAAAATATGTTTTAGATTTGATATGATGTATATAATACATTAAATCTGATTAGATTAGATGACGAACATGGTTGATAAAATTAAAATCATATTCATAACATGAATTATTTTATCAAATTAAATGTTGATATAATTCTATTTGAAATAAAATTTTAGATCTTAGAAGTTCAGTACTCAGATTGATAAGATCACTAGACCATCCGATCATAAGAGATAGAAGGGATTAATCTCCCTCTCTTGCCCATTCGATGGGTTTTCTTATGACGTGTAGGGGTGTTATGATTTAGTTTCATGAAGAAGAAGCACAAATAGATTTTTATAAATTATTTTGATCATAAATAAATTTATATTAGATCTAAAATAATTTATAATTCATTACAATAAGATAAATTTAGATATAAAAGTTATTTTAAAATTTGAAAAGTATGTTACATTAGATATAATCGATAGTGATCTTAAAGTAGTCATGATACATGTGATGTATGTATGAAGTTTAGATCATATTTATGCATATTTAATTATTATATATATATATAAATTAATTTTCATGGTTTGAAATATATGGTATGCTTCACTTGAAATTCTAGTAGAATAGTTCTGCAAACTGAAACACACATTTCACACACTGAATTTAAAATTAAGTTTAAATGATCTAGATTTGAGAATTGAAGATTACTAAGACACCACATAAAATGATGAGCAATGGGTTAGCATAAATCAGGTCCTTCTACTGGGCTAGACCTAAGGTCAAAAATAAATATGGACTGAATAGAAAAATTGATTAAATTTAATCAAGAGTTCAATTAGATTAGGTCAGAATTTTTCTAGATCAACTTCAATAGTTGAAGCTTGATCAAGTCCATATTTTTGACCTTAATAAATAGACCATGATCATGGCTCTGAGCCTAAATCTTCTAGTAGACCAAATTAAAACTAATTAACTAGTTGGTGTCTGTTGGTGCAAAAATCCACCTGCGTCGAAGAAGCTGGAGTTGTGGGGGTCGCGGTCGCCGTCGGGACCTGCAAAAGAAGTCTAAACCGAAGGTGGGGTTGCTCCGGCAAGATCCTCCGATGCTCAAGTCAGTTCTCTGCCTCAACAAGAATGGAGTGCTCAAACGAAAATTTTAGCAGAGTTTCTAGGTAAGGAGAGCTTAGGGAATAACATATCTGGGGTTCCCCTTTTATAGGCGGAGGGGGCAACGGATTGATGGTGACGTTCGTAACTGCCTGGTCATGGGCCGCACGGGGCCAGGAGAGATTTATTATGAAGAATAGTGGGATGGAGTCATGGCTGTTACCATGGCTCGCCACGTGGAGTCTGTTGCAGATAGTGGAGTGGCATCCTTGTCGCGACTCACCAGGGAGTAGTGGAGCTACGCAGAATCCATCGTAGGAGGTGGAGCAGAATCGTGGCCGTTACTGCGACCTGCCAGGGAGTGATGGGGCCGTGCAAAATCCATCGCAAGAGGTGGAGCAGAATCGTGGCCGTTACTACGGTCTGCTAGGGAGTAATGGGGCCGTGCAAAATCCATCACAGGAGGTGGCTCGGCCAAAGGCTTGCAGTGGGAATCCGGCACGGACCGCTCGAAGTAGATCATTTGTAGCAGAAACTCAGAGCGGGTCGCTTGCAGTAGGGGCTCAAAGTCTGGTCCTTGTAGGAGTTCGGGGTGAGGTCCACCTGCAATAGGAGTTTAGGACGAAGTCCGACTCCCGTAGGAGTCCGGATGGAGTCTGTCTGCAGTTGAAGTCAAGGACGAAGTCCGGCTCCCGTAGGAGTCCGGATGGAGCTGCCTGCAGTTGAAGTCGAGGACGAAGTCTGGCTCCCGAAGGAGTCCAGATGGAGTCTACCTGCATTTGGCGTCGGGGATGGAATTCGGCTCCCGTAGGAGTCCGGATGGAGTCTGCCTGCAGTTGAAGTCGAGGATGAAGTCCGGCTCCCGTAGGAGTCCGGATGGAGTCTGCCTGTAGTTGAAGTCGAGGACGAAGTCCGACTCCCGTAGGAGTCCGGATGGAGTCTGCCTGCAGTTGAAGTCGATGATGAAGTCCGGCTCCCGTAGGAGTCGGATGGAGTCTACCTGCATTTGGAGTAGGGGACGGAATCCGGCTCCCGTAGGAGTCCGGATGGAGTCTGCCTGTAGTTGAAGTTGAGGATGAAGTCCGGCTCCCGTAGGAGACCGGATGGAGTCTGCCTGCAGTTGAAGTTGAGGATGAAGTTCGGCTCCCGTAGGAGTCCGGATGGAGTCTACCTGCATTTGGCATCGGGGATGGAATCCGGCTCCCGTAGGAGTCCGGATGGAGTCTGCCTGCAGTTGAAGTCGAGGATGAAGTCGGCTCCCGTAGGAGTCCAGATGGAGTCTACCTGCATTTGGCGTCGGGGATGGAATCCGACTCCCGTAGGAGTCCGAATGGAGTCTGCCTGCAGTTGAACTCGAGGACGAAGTTCGGCTCCCGCAGGAGTCCGAATGGATTCTGCCTGCAGTTGAAGTCGAGGATGAAGTCTGGCTCCCGTAGGAGTCCGGATGGAGTCTGCCTGCAGTTGAAGTCGAGGACGAAGTCCGGCTCTCGTAGGAGTCCGGATGGAGTTGCCTGCAGTTGAAGTCGAGGATGAAGTCTGGCTCCCGTAAGAGTCCGGATGGAGTCTACCTGCATTTGGAGTAGGGGACGGAATCTGGCTCCCGTAGGAGTCCGGATGGAGTCTGCCTGCAGTTGAAGTCGAGGACGAAGTCCGGCTCCCATAGGAGTCTGGATGGAGTCTGCCTGCAGTTGAAGTCGAGGAGGAAGTCTGGCTCCCGTAGGAGTCCGGATGGAGTCTGCCTGCAGTTGAAGTCGAGGATGAAGTTCGGCTCCCGTAGGAGTCCGGATGGAGTCTGCCTGTAGTTGAAGTCGAGGATGAAGTCCGGCTCCCGTTGGAGTCCGGATGGAGTTTAGAAGGTGGTCGATCATCGTGGAAGCTTGGGTGGAGTCCGTCGCCATGAAGAATCCGGTTTACGCTGGTGGGGGCTTATCCGTTGGCAAAACTTGGGAGTGCTGCAGAGGCTCGGCCGCCAGAGAGGTTCGGGGGGATGTCGCCACAGGTCGGAAGTCGGTAGAACCCCCGGAGGGCCACTCCCGTCACGAACTTCGGCTGGGGGTATTTTATACCCAACACCAGTCCCCCTACTTTCGAGTTCGGAATTTCGAATGAAGGAAGTACAGAAAGATATCGCAGCAAAGTTCTTCCCTCGATGTCTGCGGCGATCGTCCCCATATATTTTGGCATTTAATGCGCGCATGCTGGAGCCTTTTTTCAATTAGGGCGACCCGAAGAGTCTTTCGAAACTCCCACCAGGACTTGATCCCAAGCATCGCGCCATGAAAAGTCCCGTGAACAGTCAACCCTAGGTCGCGGTGAGTGGGACACGTGGGACACGTGTGGGCACGGTTGGCCTAGGGACACCTGCCACCATAACTGCGTCAGGCCTCGTTGCCTATTTAAGCCCCCACCTTTCCTCCAGGGGCTTCACGACATCCATTCTTTCGCCTGAGAGCTTAGCCACTCAGCCACTCCATCGGTGCCCCTTCCGACTCTGAGCGTCTTTCACATCGGTCTTGCCATCTCCGTCGGCTTTTCCGCCGCTTCCGGTCCCCGGGTCTCTCCAAGGGGTTCCCCCACTGGGGCCTCCGCCCCGTAGGCCAACCTCAAGATGGTGTCACAGACTAAGAAGAGTGCAAGGAGGAAAATAGCAGTCTGCGAGTTCTCCGGTTGTCAAACTGCTGCTGAGGGTTCCCACCGCCTTAACTGGGGCTCAAGGGAGAATTCCTTCAACAACAGGGATTTAATAATGGGACAACCGGTTTGAAGACGTTCCGCCTGAGAACTTCGGAGTAGCCGAACGGGGCGACACCGGTCAAGGGGGCAGAGCCTTCATCACAAGCCGTGGCGGATCCCTTGATGCCGTCGGGGCTGAGGGACCAGAAGCGATCGGCGCCGACGGTGGGGTAGCAGAACTTGTTGCGGGGACGGTGGAAGTAGCGCATGCTGACCTTACCGGAACACCTAGGACGGTGGTTGTCATGGAGCTCATGGCGGTGGCGCATGTCTTCGGTGCCACCGCTGCCTCCGGGGTAATTCTGGTTCTTCTTGAAACAGGTCATCGTCGCCGCTGTCGTTGCCCTTGCTGCCCCCTAGAATCTATCCCATCCTTTTCCCCCTAGGGTTGGGATTTGGGAGGTGGAGCGGAACGAGGTGGGGGGCGAGAGCCGAGAGGCTTGTCACACATACTGGAAAAATGCTGCTGGGAAGGATAGAACCGGGAAGAGAAGTCTATAGCTAGAAGTGGCCTCCGGTGTATCCCTTTCGAGTCTTGTAATAATGTTTTCTTTTTCTGACCCTCTGGGCCTTGTAACGTACATCGAGAAATGAGAAGAAGATTTTGTTACTTCGTTTGCGCTTTGCATCGAATTATTATCTGCCAAACTTCCTTTCTTTACCATTGTTGTTGTTTGTATTCCCTTCTCTTTACTTCTCTTCTTCTTTCTCTCTCTCTTTTTTTTTTTTTTTTTTTTTGACGTCGTCCATAGGTTGCCGGTAGTTGTCACGTCGGCTCGCCTTTCAGTTCTCCTTCTCCTTCAACTAATGGCTATGTAATGTATATGGATGAATAATATGAGAAGGAAAATTTCTGCTACCTCTTATACTCACATGTTGAATTGTCACTTGCCGAGCTTCTTTTCGGCCTTCGCATCGTTCGGAGGTACCCGATTGCCATCATATCACCCATCCTTTTCATCCATGGCCGCAGATTTGTCTAGGGCCCTCGGATTTGGTGCCCCCCATCAGGGCTCGAGCTCGGAGGTCTGATCTTTCGTCACCCCGAGGAAGTCTCATCTCGGGTTCGTGTTGAGAGCTTCCTTGAGAGCTGGGGTCCTTGATAAGAACCCCAATCCTTGCTGAGACGGGGTTCTCTGCGTCTTCGATGCTGTTTGTTTTCCATTCATCACTGATGTGGTCCATCGCCTTCCATTTTAGCCCCTCCTCCCTTTTTCTTTTTCCTTTGAAATTTTTCCTCCATTCTTGGTGGGGCTACGGGAGTCCGGCTCCCGTAAGTGAAGTCGAGGCGAAGTCCGGCTCCCGTTGGAGTCCGGACGGAGTTTACCTACAATTGAAGTCAGAGGCAAAATCTGGCTCCCGGACGAAACTTACCAGCGATCGAAGTTGGGGATGAGGTTCCAGCTCCCGTAAGAGTCCGAAAGGAGTTTTTTTTCGATCAAAGCCGAGGGTGAAGTCCGGCTCCCACAGGAGTCCGAGCGAAGTTTGTCCACAGTTGAAGTTGGAGGCAGAGTCCGGCCCCCATGGGAGTCCGGCCCCCGTGGGAGTCCGGACGAAGTTTACCGACGGTCGAAGTCAGGGACGAAGTTCGACTCCCGTAGGAGTCCGGACGGAGTCTTATTGCGAAGGGGCCGTTGGGGAAGGTCCCCCCTTTTTTCTCTTCTGGTCTTGAACGATCAGACTTTAATTGATGCCGGGATGAGGTTCTTTCCCTATTTCTGTCGTAACAGGTTTCAGCTCTAGTTAGGACGAGGTCCTCCTCTTGTCTCTAACGCAGCTGTAGGTGTACATATGGGCGTTGCTGGGCCCTTTCCCCCTTCCGGTCTAAAGAGAATCGGGCCTTTGACTTTGCTCGAGTTAGGGTGAGGTTCTCCTCCTGTCCCTAACAGGGCTGTGGGGTGCATATGGGCATTGCAGAGCCTCTCCCCTTTCGGTCTAAAGAGAATCGGGCCTTCGACTTTGCTGGAGTTAGGGCGAGGTTCTCCTCCTGTCCCTAACAGGGCTGTGGGGGCGCATATGGGCGTTGCAGGGCCTCTCCCCCCATCCGGTCTAGAGAGCCGGGCCTTGACTTTGCTCAAGTTAGGGCGAGGTTCTCCTCCTGTCCCTAACAGGGCTGTGGGGTGCATATGGGCATTGCAGGACCTCTCCCCCCATCCGGTCTAGAGAATCGGGCCTTCGACTTTGCTCGAGTTAGGGCGAGGTTCTCCTCCTGTCCCTAACAGGACTATGGGGGCGCATATGGGCGTTGCAGGGCCTCTCCCCCCATCCGATCTAAAGAGAACCGGGTGTTGCTCCTAGATTGATTTTGATGATTACAAAGCAGATTGAAGGGATACAAATATTTTTATTTGAAAAAGTCTTTGTGCTCTTCAGGGGCAAAATCATAATTTTACCAAAACCCTGATTTAATAGTATCATTTGGTAGAGCAAAAGATTTGTGATCTATTGGTGAAAATTTATTATTTTTGGACTTGTATTTTTGAAGTTATGCATGTTTGAATTCCATGAGTCGACTCATGAGTCAGCTCATGGCACAATGAGCAGCTTGGCACGCTGAAATTTCTGTTGGCACGCTGGATTTTTGGCTTGGCACGACCTGTGAGTCGACTCATGAGTCGACCCACAAGGCATGAGTCGACTCATGAGTCGACTTCTGCTGTTTTGGGCCAAAATATCCAGAAACCCAAATTTCTGGTTTTTGCAACAGAGGTCGACTCATGAGTCGACCCCTGAGGCATGAGTCGACTCATGAGTCGACCCCTGCGACGGGTTTTGTCCGCAACGGCTAGTTTTTAACCCATTTTAGGTGCTTTTAATGCTCATTTAATGTGCTCTAACGGCTCTTTTTCTGCCTAGAATATTTTTCTCTATTTCTTAAAGCTATAAAAGGTTTCAAAAGGTGGAAAACAAGAAGAATTGACAAGAGAAAAGCAAGACATTAAGAAGAGAAAGAAAGAGATTTGAAGTGCATTCAAGAGAGCATTCAAGAGCATTCAAAAGAGAGGGTTTCTCAAGCCAACTTTTGTGCCCTAATCAAGAGCTCATTTAAAGCCTCCAAGAAGCCAACAATCAAAGCTCACCAACTCCTCAAGCTCTCAATCAATTCCCATCCAACTTTGAGGAAATCCAAAAGGGGCTTCTTCACTTGAGTAAAGTGTATTTAAAGTTATATTCGCTCATTAAAGGAGCTTTTCTTGTACTTATTTGTGCTATAACTGTTTTACTCTTTGTGAGTGATTGTTTTTGTTTTGGAGGGGTTCAAAACAAGGAAAGGTTGATCCGAACCTGAAATCGGAGTGTATTGGGTTGGCTTGTACCCGTGAAACAAGTGGACTAGCTTGGGATAGCTAGTGTCGGAGTTTCGACGTTTGTATTCGGTTGAATACAAGTATAGTGGATTGGAATTCCAAGTAGGAGCTTGGGGAGTGGATGTAGGTGCAAGGTTGGCACCGAACCACTATAAATCCTTGTGTTTGTGGTGTGCATAATTGTCTCTCTTTTACTCTTAATTATTTCCTTGCATTCTTGCTTTAGGTAATTAATCTTGAACTAAAGTTTTTCTCCTCATTCATTTAGCTTTTGACAAACACCTTTCATAAGTCATTAGTTAAGCTTAAAATTTTTAAAACCCAATTCACCCCCCCTCTTGGGTTGCATAGCTGGGCAACAAGTGGTATCAGAGCCCGGTGCTCTAGCCCTTCTTTGATCTAAACAATCAAAGAGCCAAAGATCTATGCAACCCATGTCGGTACTTCTCTAGCCGAGGGGCAATCCACCAACCGACCTCCACTTTTCAATGGGTCTAATTACACCTATTGGAAAGCTCGGATGAAGATATTCATACAAGCACTCGACTATGATATGTGGAGTATCATAGTGAACGGTCCTCACACACCACCAAGATTATAGATGGTGAGGAGTCAACCAAACCCGAGAAAGAATGGGATGAGGTTGATAAGAAATTGGCACAATTAAATGCTAAAGCAATGAATGTACTTTATTGTGCTCTTGATGCTAACGAATTTAATCATATTTCTACTTGTTCATCTGCTAAAGAAATATGGGATAGGTTAGAAGTAACCCATGAGGGAACAAATCAAGTAAAAGAGTCTAAAATAAACATGCTTGTGCATAAATATGAATTGTTTAAAATGGAGCATGATGAGTCCATAACTGTAATGTTTACTCATTTTACTGATATCATTAATGGTTTAAAGAGTCTTGGCAAATCCTATACTAACAGTGAGCTTGTAAGAAAGATTCTCAGGTCATTGCCAAGAACTTGGGAAGCCAAGGTGACTGCCATCCAAGAAGCGAAGGACTTGAACACTCTACCTCTAGAAGAGCTTCTTGGATCCTTGATGACTCATGAGCTTAGCATGAAGCAACATCAAGAGGATGAAGTCAAAAAGAAAAGAACCATTGCCCTCAAATCCACAGCTTCTCCTGATGAAGAAATTAATGACACAGAAGATGAAGAACAGGATGAAGAGATGGCACTCATCACTCGGAGATTCAAGAAATTTCTAAGAAAAAGGAAACAGGGGATAAGAAAGAGGCCATTCACAAAAGGGGAACAAAGCAAAGAGAAAGAGAAAGATCAACCCCTTATCTGCTACGAGTGCAAGAAGCCGGGATATTTCAAATCCGAATGTCCACAACTGAAGAAAGGTCCCAAAAAGTTCAAGAAGAAGGCAATGATGGCCACATGGAGTGCGAGTGATGACTCAAGCTCCGATGAGGAAACTCAACAGAACAAGCCAACCTGTGCCTTATGGCACACGAAAATGAGGTAATTTCTGAAACCCCTAGTGAATTTACATTTGAAGAATTGCATGAAGCATTCTATGAGTTAATTGATGAATTAAAGAAACTAGGGATGAAAAACAAAGAACTGAAATTGAAAAATCAGTCCTTAGTGAAACAAGCTGAATGCCTTTCAATAGAAAAATCCACTTTGCTTCAAGAAAATCAAAACTTAAAGAATGAAATTAACAAGCTGAAACCTATAGTAGATAAGTTCACCTTAAGTTCAAACAAACTAAATATGATTCTTGATAATCAAAAAGCCGTATATGATAAGGCTGGACTTGGCTATAACCACTTGAAAAAATAAAATTTCTGAAAAATATTTATGTAAACTATTCAAGTAACAAGTCTACCAATATTACTTGTTTCAAATGTGTAGAGTAGGACATAAATCATACACTTACCTCTTTAACAAATCTGCAAACACAACTATAAAGAAAATATGGGTTCCAAAAGGAACCATTTTGACTAACCAAAAAGGACCCAAGAAAGCTTGGGTACCTAAAACAAAAACTTGACTTTTGCTTGCAGGTGTGTCTAGCATCCCAAGGAGGAAACAGGAAATGGTATCTTGACAGTGGATGCTCGAGACACATGACTGGTGATGAATCACAATTCATCACGCTTGATGCTAAGGATGGAGGGATGGTCACCTTTGGAGATAATGGCAAAGGAAAGATCATCGGGATAGGTAACATTGGTATCACTCCCTCCAAATACATTGAAAATATTTTGTTAGTTAAAGGTTTAAAGCATAACTTACTTAGCATTAGTCAATTTTGTGATAAAGGGTATAAAGTTGTTTTTGAATCATCTGTTTGCATTGTGACTAGTCCTATTAACGATGGCATTAAATTTATAGGACATAGGCATGGCAATGTTTATATGGTAGATTTAAATGATTTAGCCAAAATAGACATGCAATGCCTAGTATCCTTGAATGCTAAAGTTAATGAGACTAGTTGGCTTTGGCATCGTAGACTTGCACACATTAGAATGCATTCTCTTTCAAAATTAATTAAGAAAGAATTAGTTCTTGGCTTGCCTAAACTGAATTTTGAAAAAGATAGAATTTGTGATGCATGCCAACTAGGTAAACAAACTAGAGTTTCATTTAAATCCAAAAATATTGTTTCAACTTCTAGACCTTTAGAGCTTTTGCATATGGACTTATTTGGACCAACTAGAACCACTAGTCTGGGAGGAAAACGATATGGTTTTGTAATTATAGATGATTACTCTCATTTTACTTGAGTTTTTTTTTTGGCACACAAAGATGAAACTTTTCATATTTTCACTAAATTTCATCGAAAAGTCACTAATGAAAAAGGATTTTCAATTCAAAATATTAGAAGTGATCATGGAACTAAATTTGAAAATCAAGACTTTGAAAATTTTTGTGACGAAAATGGAATTGGCCATAACTTCTCTGCTCCTAGGACACCCCAACAAAATGGGGTAGTTGAAAGGAAAAACAGAACTTAGAAGAAATGGCCCGTACCATGCTTTGTGAAAGCAACCTTCCAAGATATTTTTGGGCGGAAGCAATTAACACAGCATGTTACATTTTAAATCGTACTTTGATTAGACAATTTTTAAAGAAAATCCCCTATGAACTTTGGAAAGGAAGAAAATCAAATATTGCATATTTTCATGTTTTTGGTTGCCGATGTTTTGTATTAAATAATGGTAAAGAAAGACTTGGTAAATTTGATGCAAAATCAGATGAAGCAATTTTTCTGGGTTACTCCTCCACTAGTAAAGCTTTTAGAGTTTTTAACAAAAGAACTTTAGTAGTTGAGAGTCCATACATGTTATTTTTGATGAATCTAACGATCTTTCTTCAAGGAAGAATGAGGGTGTTGATGATGCAGATCCTCTAATAGAAGGTATGAAGGAGATCACTCTGAAAGATTCAGCAACTCCAGAGAACGAGGAACAAGAAGACAAACAAGATGAGAGAAGTGAAGAAATTCAAGAACAACCTCAAGGTACAAATGACCTACCCAAGAATGGAGGTATGTTCACAATCACCCTAAGGAGTTAATTATTGGTGATCCTATGCATGGGGTAAAAACTCGTTGTTCACTTAGAGATGTATTTAATCATTGTGCTTTTGTATCTCATCTTGAACCTAAAACTTTTGAAGAAGCTGAAAATGATCATAATTGGATTAATGCAATGCAAGAGGAACTGAATCAATTTGAAAGAAATAATGTTTGGACTTTAGTATCAAGACCTAAAAACTATTCTATAATTGGCACAAAATGGGTCTTTAGGAACAAATTAGATGAACATGGTAATGTAATTAGAAATAAAGCAAGACTAGTTGCTAAAGGATATAATCAAGAAGAAAGAATTGATTTTGATGAAACCTTTGCACCTGTTGCTAGATTAGAAGCTATTAGACTTCTACTTGCGTATGCTTGCTTTATGAAATTCAAATTATTTCAAATGGATGTTAAAAGTATATTTTTAAATGGATATATTGCTGAAGAAGTCTATGTAGAACAACCCCCAGGATTTGAAAATCATGCTTTTCCTAATCATATTTTTAAATTAAATAAAGCTCTATATGGATTAAAATAAGCACCTAGGGCTTGGTATGATAGGTTAAGCAAATTTTTACTAAATAATAATTTTTCAAGAGGTAATGTAGACACAACCCTCTTTATTAAAAGAAATCAAAATAATATATTAGTAATACAAATTTATGTTGATGACATAATTTTTGGATCTATAAATGGAATCTCTTTGTCAAGACTTTGCTAAGCTCATGCAGCGGGGAGTTCGAAATGAGTATGATGGGAGAACTCACTTTCTTCCTCGGACTCCAAATCAAGCAAACAAAAGAAGGAATCTCCATCATCCAAAGCAAGTACACCAAGGAATTACTCAAAAGATTTGGAATGGAGAACTCCAAAGCAATTGGCACACCAATGAGCCCCTCATGTAAGCTTGACAAGGATGAAGAAGGTAAATGTGTAGACTTAAAATTCTATAGAGGTATGATTGGCTCTTTATTATATTTAACTGCAAGTAGGCCTGATATCATGTTTAGTGTTTGTTTGTGTGCAAGATATCAATCTAATCCTAAAGAGTCTCATTTGAATGCTGTTAAAAGAATCCTTAGATACTTGAATGGTACTCAAACTCTAGGGTTATGGTACTCTAAGGACTCACTAATTGATTTATTAGGATATTCAGATGCTGATTTTGCTGGATGTAGATTAGACAGAAAAAGCACAAGTGGAACTTGCCAATTTCTTGGAGTTAACCTAATCTCCTGGTTTAGCAAGAAACAAAATTCGTAGTACTGTCTACGGCTGAGGCCGAATACATTGCAGCCGGAAGTTGTTGTGCTCAAATCTTATGGATTAAGCAACAACTCGAAGACTTTGGAATCAAACTTAATGAAACACCCATAAGATGTGACAACACAAGTGCCATAAATCAACTAAAAATCCAATTCAACATTCAAGGTCTAAGCATATTGAAATAAGACATCATTTTATAAGAGAACATGTTCAAAACAAAGATATAACTCTTGAATATGTTTGCACTGAAAATCAATTAGCTGATATCTTTACAAAGGCCCTTAGTGAGGACAGATTCTGTGAAATTAGGAGAAATCTAGAATTCTTGATCCTTATGCCTAAATATTTTTCAATTTACAAAAATTGATGTCAAAAATT
This sequence comes from Elaeis guineensis, assembly GCF_000442705.2. Taxonomy (NCBI): domain Eukaryota; kingdom Viridiplantae; phylum Streptophyta; class Magnoliopsida; order Arecales; family Arecaceae; genus Elaeis; species Elaeis guineensis. The sequence continues at coordinate 97,987,860 of NC_026000.2, forward strand.
CTTAGAGCTCAATTTCCATCATCTATCTTGGTCCCAAAAGCTCAAGTTTTTCATTCTCAAAACTTGTCTTTGAGCAAAACTCCTCCCAAAATTTCAAAATTTTTCTGGAATTTATTCATATTTTTTCTGAATTTCTGAGTTTCATGAGTCGACCCCCATGAGTCGACTCAATGGCAAACTTGTAAATTTTCCAACTTCCCACGGGCTTCCTCTTTTTATTTGGGATCCTGTTCATGAGCGACCCATCCCTTCATCTTCCTCCTTCCAAAAATCGACTTCCCCATTTCCATTTGCTCCAAAACCAAGGATCTAGCCCAAGGTTCTTCTCCCTTCTCCTCTCCACCATAAATCGCCACCTGGGGAAAGGGATTTTTGTGCTTTCTCCCTTTGTTTGAAACGGTTGGGGCTGCCCTAGCACTCCACCGTTCTTCTCAAATCCACCTCTTCTCTCCACCAAAATCCCTCTCCACTCTCTTGTGATCCTTCTTCCACTCATCCACTTGATCCTCCAAGTCTCTCTGGCTGCTACTGTGGTGAATATGGCTCCAAAGATGAAGCTTCCTCAAAGAAGAAAGTCGGTCCGCGAGCTAGAAGAAAATGTCCGAAGGAAAAGGCAAGCTGCTCAGTCCTCCACTGCTCCCACTCCAGCTTCAGTGTCTGCTCAAGGTCCCTCTCAATCCTCCCTAAGCCCCAGTAAGAATCCTCTATCTGATAGGAAAGTTGAAACTAGGAAGAATGTAGATTTTCGGTTCTTTGAAAAAGAGGGCTTTACTTTTGGAACTAAAATTAAAAACCAAGGATGGGGTTTCTACTGCTCCCTTAAGGAAGTCACTTATGTTGACCTAGTTAGAGAATTCTATCAGAATTTGCATTATGGGAATGGGTCAGTAACTTCAACAGTCAAGGGTGTTGATATTTGTTTGGATCTAGTATATTGGGAGAAATACTACATTTGCCCAGTGAGGGTTACTCTTATATGGAACTCCCAGTAAAAAAGAGGGGATCAGTGTTATTCTAGGGGGAGCCTACTCAGGGAGTTTAAATAAATTAGAAGCAAAGATTTTGTCTATTGAGATGAGGATCCTACATCAGTTAGTAACAAAGCTCTTCTTCCCCAGGAGTGGTAGGCATGATTTACTTTCCAGCAGAGATATTTGTATTATGTTTCATGTCATCACTCAAACCCCCTGAACCTCCCTGCACTAATGATAGAGGCCATGAGAGAGACATTGAACAGATCCAAGGCACACTTGCCTTTTGGTATGGCCCTTACTCGAGTTTTTAAGAGGTTTGGAGTTAGCTGTGAGGGGGAGGCATCTACTAAGCTCTCTCATGTAGACACTTTCAACCAACACACCCTGCATCGAATGGGTTTTACAAAGACTGATGGTGGTTGGATCAAGGGTTCTGAGGAGAGAGCTGAGGAGAGAGCTGAAGACAGAGCTGAAGACAGAGCTGAAGAAGAAGGTCCATCATCTCCTATCCATGACTTCAGGGCAACATCACCAGATATCCAGTTCATTCCAGATCCAGAAGCTGGCCCTTCAGAGTTCACTAGGATGCCCACACCAGTACATCAGCCAGAGAGCAGAGCACCTCCATCAGAGTTCAGACTGGCTGATGATCAGATCGAGCAGATATCACAGCGTGTGGCTTCTTTGCTATCTAGACAGTGGAGCAGCACTACATTTGCACCAGGGGCCACTTCATCTGATCAGACCATGACTCCCCATATCTCCACTATGTTTCAGATGATATCAGATCAGTCTATCCGAATTCAGCAGCTTGAGGACACCGTCTGGAGACTGACTGGTAGAGTTCTTGACTTGCAAGGGCAAGTCCTAGCTTTGGCCCATCCTCAGCCATAGGAGTCCACTATTGAGGTCACAGACCTTGCTGCAGAGGCTGGTAGGCTCAGAGGTGCACTGGAGGGTGGATATGAGTTACTGAGGAGAGAGATCCGAGGCTCGAGTGAGCATGCATCCACTCAGTTCACTGCTCTACTTCAGTCTGTTTTCAGAGCACTGAACGTACTTGATTCCATCAGACTCACTCTTTCTGTCCAGTCCTTGGCCTCGCAGCATTCTCAGCCCCCTAGTTCTTCTCGCTCTCCTGCTCGTGCCAGAGGCAGACGGGGTAGAGGACACACTTTTGGTCGAGATCCATCAGCTCCTCATCCCATATCTGATGACTCCGATCCTTCTAGTCATGATCTTTACTAGATCCTAGGTGTTAGTGTCTTGTTCTAGGATCTGTATTTTGGGGCCATGTATTGACATTAGCTGGTTGACTTTTATGTTATGAAATATGTATTGAAACAATTATGGTTTTAATTATCTTTTACTACTCTTTGTAATGATCATCTTTTGGTTATATATATTCCCTTGGTATCATCCTTTGTTGAAACTGCTTCTCTTTGTTGATGATTTCTGTTAATCATTACTGTATTAAGGGGGAGCAAACATTAATGATTAGCACTAAAAGTATTAAAGAGAAAACATATTCAGAAAAAGAGGGGAGTTAACCATGTTTGATGATGTCAAAAAGGGGAGAAATTAAAGAAAAAAAAATCCATCAAAAGCAAAACCATAAATTATGAGAAATTAAAGAAAAAGAAAATGCTAAGTACAATGCAAATAAGCAACCTTTTAAATTACTTCTTTACATATGCTCTAATTTGCCTTAAAAATTTAAATATGCTCTGATATGCTTTGAAATTTTATTTGCTTTGATACATCTTAAGAAATTTAACTTGCCTTGATACATCTTAAGAAATTTAACTTGCCTTGATACATCTTAAGAAATTTAACTTGCTTTGATACATCCTAAAATTTTTAACTTGCTCTGATACATTGTAAAATTTTTTTTTCTTGCTCAATACATCTTAAATTTAAAATGCTCTAATACACTTTCCAAATCAACTCTTAAACATGCTTTGGCACACCTAATTATTTTTGCTCTGATACTGAAACTAAAATCAAATGAGAATGAGCAAATTTTCAAAATACAGCGTGCTCTGATAACAAAAAAAATTTTCTGCTCTAACACCAAAATCACATAATCCAATGAGCATATCTTCAAATCTTTAAGCAAATGGGCAAACTATTTATGCATATAACCATTTGTATCACATGCCAAAAGAATCAATACTCTTTTCAAATTCTTTTAAAATTCATGATTCACATAAATGCTTTTGTTCAAGTATTTTGTCATCATCAAAAAGGGGGAGATTGTTGCTCCTAGATTGATTTTGATGATTACAAAGCAGATTGAAGGGATACAAATATTTTTATTTGAAAAAGTCTTTGTGCTCTTCAGGGGCAAAATCATAATTTTACCAAAACCCTGATTTAATAGTATCATTTGGTAGAGCAAAAGATTTGTGATCTATTGGTGAAAATTTCATTATTTTTGGACTTGTATTTTTGAAGTTATGCATGTTTGAATTTCATGAGTCGACTCATGAGTCAGCTCATGGCACAATGAGCAGCTTAGCACACTGAAATTTCTGTTGGCACGCTGGATTTTTGGCTTGGCACGACCTGTGAGTCGACTCATGAGTCGACCCACAAGGCATGAGTCAAATCATGAGTCGACTTCTGCTGTTTTGGGCCAAAATATCCAGAAACCCAAATTTTTGGTTTTTGCAACAGAGGTCGACTCATGAGTCGACCCCTGAGGCATGAGTCGACTCATGAGTCGACCCCTGGGATGGGTTTTGTCCGCAACGGCTAGTTTTTAACCCGTTTTAGGTGCTTTTAATGCTCATTTAATGTGCTCTAACGGCTCTTTTTCTGCCTAGAATGTTTTTCTCTATTTCTTAAAGCTATAAAAGGTTTCAAAAGGTGGAAAACAAAATGACATTGATAAGAGAAAAGCAAGACATTAAGAAGAGAAAGAAAGAGATTTGAAGTGCATTCAAGAGAGCATTCAAAAGAGAGGGTTTCTCAAGCCAACTGTTGTGCCCTAATCAAGAGCTCATTTAAAGCCTCCAAAAGCCAACAATCAAAGCTCACCAACTCCTCAAGCTCTCAATCAATTCCCATCCAACTTTGAGGAAATCCAAAAGGGGGCTTCTTCACTTGAGTAAAAGTGTATTTAAAGTTATATTCGCTCATTAAAGGAGCTTTTCTTGTACTTATTTGTGCTATAACTGTTTTACTCTTTGTGAGTGATTGTTTTTGTTTTGGAGGGGTTCCAAAATAAGAAAAGATTGATCCGAACCTGAAATCGGAGTGTATTGGGTTGGCTTGTACCCGTGAAACAAGTGGACTAGCTTGGGATAGCTAGTGTCGGAGTTTTTAACATTTGTATTCAGGTTGAATACAAGTATAGTGGATTGGTATTCCCAAGTAGGAGCTTGGGAGTGGATGTAGGTGCAAGGTTGGCACCGAACCACTATAAATTTTGTGTTTGTGGTGTGCATAATTGTCTCTCTTTTACTCTTAATTATTTCCTTGCATTCTTGCTTTAGGTAATTAATCTTGAACTAAAGTTTTTCTCCTCATTCATTTAGCTTTTGACAAACACCTTTCATAAGTCATTAGTTAAGCTTAAAATCTTTAAAACCCAATTCACCCCCCTCTTGGGTTGCATAGCTGGGCAACACCGGGCCTTCGACTTTGCTCAAGTTAGGGCGAGGTTCTCCTCCTGTCCCTAACAGGGCTGTGGGGGCGCATATGGGCGTTGCAGGGCCTCTCCCCCCATCCGGTCTAAAGAGAACCGGACCTTCGACTTTGTCGAGATGAAGTTCCCCTCCTGCTTCTGATACAGTTTGTTTGGACTGCCTGTCGACGTAAGATAGTGCCGAGAGGGGAGATATGTAGATATACAACTTTTAATTAAAATAAAGTTATTGGTAATACATCCGTAAGTTTTTCGAGCTCCATGGTCGTGGGAGGTCTACTCCTCCGAGCTCCTTAAGATAATAAGTTTCGGGCCGGACTACTTCTTTGACCTCATACGGACCTTCCCAGTTTGGGGCGAGCTTCCCTCGATCTTGAGGTTGCGAGACAGCGGCTCGTTGAAGCACTAGATCTCCTGCTCTAAAGACTTTGTTCTTGACCCAGGAGTTGTAATAGCGAGCGACTTTCTGTCTGTAGGCTGCCATTCGAACCTGAGCTACCTCCCGCCTTTCTTCCAGCAGGTCGAGGTTGGCTTTAAAGCCTTGCAATTTTGATGTTCGTCGAATGCCACGACTCGTGCCGATGGGAGTTTAAGATCAATTGGGATGATGACTTCCATTTCGAAGGCTAAAGCAAAGGGGGTCTCCCTTGTGGACAGTCTTTGGGTAGTTCGATACACCCACAACACATGATAAAGTTCGTCCGCCCAAGTTTCCTTAGCCTTTTCGAGCCTTGTCTTGATCCCGTGCAGAAGGGTTCTGTTAGTCACCTCAGCTTCGCCGTTCGCCTGAGGATGGGCTACTGATGTGAAGTTGTGGGAGATGTTAGATCTTCACAGAATTCGACGAATCTTGCTCCCGCAAATTGCCTCCCATTATCAGTGATTAGGGTCCTGGGCAGACCGAACCTGCATATGATCGACTTCCAACAAAATCTTGTACTTTTGCTTCTGTGATTTTTGCTAGTGGTTCAGCTTCAACCCATTTGGTGAAGTAGTCGATCGCTACAAGGAGGAACTTCCTCTGCCCCGACGCCATGGGAAAGGGGCCAAGGATGTCCATCCCCCATTGCGCAAAAGGCTATGGGGCACTCAAGGGTGTAAGCTCGGTGGCGGGCTGTCTCTGGATATTGGCATATCTTTGGCATCGATCATACTTTCTGACATATTCAATCGAATCATGATGCATTGTCGGCCAGTAATATCCTTGGTGGAGCAACTTGTGGGATAAAGATCTAGCCCCCAAATGGTTTTTGCAGATTCCTTCATGCACCTCTCACAAGGCGTAGTCAGCTTCTGAAGGCCGGAGACATTTCAAAATGGGCAAAGAGTATGATCTCTTGTACAACTTGCCCTTATAAAGGATGTATCGGGAGGCTTGATTTCTGAGCTTTCGAGCTTCTTTTGCATCCTGGGGGAGAATCCCATCTCTGAGATAGGTTATCAGTGGGTCGATCCAGCTGGGCTCGTGGTCAATTTCCATCACGGGCCGCGATTCTCCTGTACTCGGGCACTTTAGAACTTCAAAAAGAACCCCTTTGGGCAATTCGGTCGGAGCCAGCGTTGCCAGCTTGGAGAGAAGGTCAGCCCTGGTATTTTCCAACCTCAAAATCTGTCTGATGTTGAAGCTGCTGAAGGCGGGGATGAGCTCCTTTACTTTTTAAGGTATTTAGCCATGCTGTCCTCCGCGCTTCATAATTTCGTTGACTTGTCCCACTACTAGTTGAGAGTCGCTGTGGACCCAGAGCCGATCTATTCCAGCTCTTTGGCGATCCTCAGTCCTGCGATCAGAGCTTCATATTTCGCTCCGTTGTTCATTGCGGAGAACTCAAAGCGCAGAGCGTACTCCATGATGATTCCCTCCGGACTGATCAAGATCAGGCCTGCACCTATGCCTGACACGTTGGAAGACCGTCCACGTAGAGGGCCCAAAAGCAATCAGAGGGATCTGCTTCTTCTTTGGGGGAGTTCGATCGGGGCTTCAGGCCGTCAATTTCACCTAGTTCAGGTTCGGCCTCCTCTGGGATAGTACACTCCACTGTGAAATTGTCAATATTTGGGCCTTCACCACTGGCCTGGGTCGATAGTTGATGTCGAATTCTGTGAGCTCGATCGCCCATTTTTCCATCCTCCCGGAGGCGTCCGCCCGGTGCAAAATCGCCTTGATAGGTTGGTTGGTGAGCAGCGTTACGGTGTGCCCTTGAAAGTAGGTCGGAGCCTCCGGGCTGCAATCAATAAGACGTAAGTCAGTTTTTCTAATTTGATATACCTGGTCTCGGCGTCTCTCAATGCGCGACTGACGTAGTAGATCGGTCGTTGGACTTTCGCCTCTTCTTTGATAAGGACAACCGCGAGAGCCATGGGAGAGATCGCTAGGTATAAAAAAGTTCCTCCCCAGGCTCTGGCTTTGCCAACAGCGGGGGTGAGCCGAGGTAGCTCCTTAGTTCTTCGAATGCCTGTTGGCACTCAGGGGTCCAACAGAAGTTCTTCGACTGCTTGAGGGTTTGAAAGAAGGGTAAACACCGTTCGGCCGGCCTTGCGCTGAAGCGATTCAGGACCGCTACCCTCCCTGTAAGGCACTGAACTCTTTTATGACTTTGGGGCGGCCATCTCCTGGATGGCATGAATTTTTTCTGGATTGGCTTCAATCCCGCACCCCGACACCACGAAGCCAAGAACTTTCCCGAGGTTACTCCGAAAGCGCATTTAGTCGGGTTCAGCTTCATTTTATATTTTTGGAGAGCGTCGAAGGTCTCCTCGAGGTCGACGACATGGTCCACGGAAGATTTCTTTTTACGAGCATGTCATCCACGTAGACCTCCATGTTGCGGTCGATCTGCTCCTTGAAGATTTTGTTCACCAACCGCTGGTAGGTTGCGCCTGCATTTTTGAGGCCGAAAGGCATGACCCTGTAACAGTAAAGGCCACGGTTAGTAATGAAAGCGGTCTTTTCTTTGTCTTCCGGCACCATCCTGATTTGATTATAGCCGGAGAATGCATCCATGAAGGTGAGGAGCTCATGGCCCGAGGTCGCATCCACCAGTTGATCGATTCTGGGAAGGGGGTAGCTGTCCTTTGGGCAGACCTTGTTCAGCTTTTTGAAGTCTATGCACATCCTCCACTTGTCGTTTGCTTTTTTGACTAGGACAACGTTGGAAATCCAATCAGGATAATTGACTTCCCTAATGAATCTAGCCTTAAGGAGTTTGTCCACTTCCTCAGCTATCACCTTCTGCCTTTCTGGTGCATGATCTCAGATTTTTTCTTTCATCGATCGATGCTTTGGATCGACGGCTAGATGGTGCTCCATGACTTCCGTGTTGATCCCCGGCATGTCCGTCGGAACCCAAGTGAAGATGTCCACGTTCTTTCGTAGAAAATCGATGAGACGCATTCGCACCTCTTCCCCCAGGTTGGAGCCGATTATCGCACATGCTCCGCATTCCCGTCGTTCAAAGGGATCGGTACCAGATCTTCAATTGGAATGCCCCTCTCTTTAGTGAGGTCATCGCGAGCATCCAGTCCATCGACTGGACAGGGGTCAGTTGGTCGCTTCTTTGCAAGGCTATGTTGTAGCAGTGTCTGGCCAGGGCTTGGTCTCCTTGGACCTCTCCGATCCCTTGGTTGGTAGGGAATTTCAACTTCAAATGGTAGGTTGACACGATGGCTCGGAGAGCATTGAGGCCAGGTCGGCCGAGGATTGCGTTATAGGTTGACGGCGCCTTCACCACTAGGAAATTCACCATATCCTTGGATTGCCTTAGATATCGACCTACGCCACAGTCAAAGTTATCATTCCCTCCACTGGAACAGCATCGCTGGTAAACCCTACTAGAGGGGAGCTAATCGGCCTCAAATGGCCGTCGAGGATAGACATTCTTGAGAAGGCATCGTAGAACAAAATATCGGCTGAACTTCCATTATCGATGAGAATGCGGAGCGTCGCCGGTAAACCATACTAGAGGGGAGCTAATCGCCTCAAATGGCCGTTGAGGATAGACATTCTTGAGAAGGCATCGTAGAACAAAATATCGACCGAACTTCCATTGTCGACGAGAATACGGCGGACGTCGTAATTTGCTATATTCAAGGAAACTACGACCGCGTCGTTATGAGGGAATTGAACTCCCTGAGCATCTTCTTCAGTAAAGGTTATGGGCTCCTCAATCTTTTGTCGCTTGGGGGGTATGGCTAGTACATTGGTTGCTTCCTACCGAGATCCTCCCGAGATGGTGTTGGCGAAATCCGTCGGGGGCCGATTGTCCGCCACTCCATGCCGGCAACCATTGCCGGAGGATATGGGGCCTGGGAAACAGAGGCGAGACCAGAGCCTAAGATCTGGCCGCGGAGGCCGTGGGTCACCGTGTGGATGCTTCGCGAGAAGTCATCGGGCGAGGATCCGGTGGGGGAAGGAGGAGCGGATGTCGGAGAAGATGACCAGAGGCGGTTCCGTTGAGCGCTCCTTTAAGAACAAGGGTACTGTGAAGACACGCCGCCCTTCCTCTAGCGCCAATCCTGTTGGTGCAAAAATTGCCTGCGCCAGAGAAGCTGGAGTTATGGGGGTCGCGATCGCCGCCGGACCTGCAAAAGAAGTCTAAACCGGAGGTGGGGTTGCTTCGGTAAGACCCTCCGATGCTCAAGTCAGTTCTCTGCCTCAACAAGAATGGAGTGCTCGAATGAAAATTTTAGCAGAATTTCTAGGTAAGGAGAGCTTAGGGAATAATATATCTAGGGTCTCCCTTTTATAGGTGGAGGGGGCAACGGATTGATGGCGACGTTCGTAACCGCCTGGTCATGGGCCGCACGGGGCCAGGAGAGATTTATTATGAGAATAGTGGGATGGAGTCTGGCTTTACCATGGCTCGCCACGTGGAGTCTGTTGCGGATAGTGGAGCGACGTCCGTTGTCGCAACTCGCCAGGGAGTAGTGGAGCCACGCAGAATCTGTCACAGGAGGTGGAGCAGAATCGTGGCCGTTACTGCGGCCTGCTAGGGAGTGATGGGGCCATGCAAAATCCATCGCAGGAGGTGGAGCAGAATCGTGGCGGTTACTGCGGTCTGCCAGGGAGTAATGGGGCCACGTGAAATCCATCGCAGGAGGTGGCTCGGCCAAAGGCTTGTAGTGGGAATCCAACGCGGACGCTCGAAGTAGATCGTTTGTAGCAGAAACTCAGAGCGGGTCGCTTGCAGTAGGGGCTCGAAGATCGATCCTTGTAGGAGTTCGGGGTGAGGTCCACCTGCAATAGGAGTTTAGGATGAAGTCCGACTCCCGTAGGAGTCCAAATGGAGTCTGTCTGCAGTTGAAGTCGAGGATGAAGTTCAGCTCCCGTAGGAGTCTGGATGGAGCCTGCCTGCAGTTGAAGTCGAGGATGAAGTCCGGCTCCCGTAGGAGTCCGAATGGAGTCTACCTGCATTTGGCGTCAGGGATTGAATCCAGCTCCCGTAGGAGTCCGGATGGAGTCTGCCTGCAGTTGAAGTCGAGGATGAAGTCGGCTCCCGTAGGAGTCCGGATGGAGTCTGCCTGCAGTTGAAGTCGAGACGAAGTCCGTCTCCCGTAGGAGTCCAGATGGAGTCTGCCTGCAGTTGAAGTCGAGGACGAAGTCCGGCTCCCGTAGGAGTCCGGATGGAGTCTACCTGCATTTGGAGTAAGGGACGAAATCTGGCTCCCGTAGGAGTCCGGATGGAGTCTACCTGCAGTTGAAGTCGAGGACGAAGTCTGGCTGCCGTAGGAGTCCGGATGGAGTCTGCCTGCAGTTGAAGTCGAGGATGAAGTCCGGCTCCCGTAGGAGTCCGGATGGAGTCTACCTGCATTTGGCGTCGGGGATGGAATCCGACTCCCGTAGGAGTCCGAATGGAGTCTGCCTGCAGTTGAACTCGAGGACGAAGTCCGGCTCCCGCAGGAGTCCGGATGGAGTCTGCCTGCAGTTGAAGTCGAGGATGAAGTCTGGCTCCCGTAGGAGTCCGGATGGAGTCTGCCTGCAGTTGAAGTCGAGGATGAAGTCCGGCTCCCGTAGGAGTCCGGATGGAGTCTGCCTGCAGTTAAATCGAGGATGAAGTCTGGCTCCCGTAGGAGTCCTGATGGAGTCTACCTGCATTTGGAGTAGGGGACGGAATCGGCTCCCGTAGGAGTCCGGATGGAGTCTGCCTGCAGTTGAAGTCGAGGATGAAGTCCGGCTCCCGTAGGAGTCCGGATGGAGTCTGCCTGCAGTTGAAGTCGAGGATGAAGTCCGGCTCCTGTAGGAGTCCGGATGGAGTCTGCCTGCAGTTGAAGTCGAGGATGAAGTTCGGCTCCCATAGGAGTCCGGATGGAGTCTGCCTGTAGTTGAAGTCGAGGACGAAGTCTGGCTCCGTAGGAGTCCAGATGGAGTCTAGAAGGTGGTCGATCATCGTGGAAGCTTGGGTGGAGTCCATCCGTCGGAAGAATCTGGTTGACGCTGGTGGGGGCTTATCCGTTGGCAAAACTTGGGAGTGCTGCGGAGGCTCGGCCGCCAGAGAGGTTCGGGGGATGTCGCCGCAGGTCGGAAGTCGGCAGAACCCCCGGAGGGCCACTCCTATCACGAACTTCGACTGGGGGGTATTTTATACCCAACAGTGTCTAAGGTAAGTTTGGCAGTTTTGATCAAGTGATTATTAATTGAGAGACACTCATCTAGATGACATCTACGGTCCCACTGATCTCATTTATCTGGCCAACATAGTAGATTATATTTTGATTAGGTTACTAGTCGATTCAAACTGACCCATGCTATTAAGGTAAATCAGTATGACTGATTTAGGTATCTTTAGACCAGCTTATATCTAATCCTTTTCATTATTGATGAAGTCAATGAGAGGATTTACGACTTGCAGATCAATTTTTTCTCTTATTTTTAAGTTATAAAATTAATTTTTTAAATTATTAGATTCTTAAAATGATACAGTTATGGAGATAACTAATTCATAGCCTCTCATTAAGATACATAATAATGAGTCCAATATTTCAAATAAGCATTGAAGGCATCACATGCTTGGTGTCTATTAGGTATTGAAATTATCATTCATCATATGACCATCTTGTTGTGCCATTCAGATCAATGCTCAAGTTGGCCCAGCTACACTCAGACCTGAATATTCATTTGTTGGATGCACTTGGTATAGTCATATTAATGGTTGGACTTAACTAAGATTTTTAGTGGAGGTGCCACACGCTTGCTTAAGGGATGTCTAGGGCAAAATCTAATTGCTAGAAGTTGTTTAGAGAAACAATTGGTTATGAACCTACCCAAGAATGCACGAGGGTTGGTCGAGCCACACTCGAGCCCAAATATAGTCTGTGTGGATTTTTAGTATCCACTAAAAAATTAATGTAATTTTTTGAATTAGAGGTAGAGGCTACCAATTTGTATAAAATAGTGGGAGGATCTTTGGACTAAAGTTCATATCTTTAGGATTAAACATAATTCATATACTAATAAATTTTTGATTTTTTTTTCAGCTATGGCCAACACACTATCACTCGATTTACTGTTGGATGGTGACAAGCTTATCAGATCCAACTTCGATAGCTAGTATCGAAAGTTGAAGATCATTTTGGAGCACGAAAGGATCCTGTACATGCTTACAGATCAGGCATCTAAAGAACCTACTGTGAATGTACCTCATGCTGTGAGAGATATTTATTTGAAGTGGTTCAGTGATCGCACGATTGTGCATTGTGTCATGAGGGTAGTTATGAACAATAAACTTAGCCATAAGTTCGAGGATGCGCTGCCAAAAGATATGATTCAAATGTTGAATGAGTCTTTCGGCACCCCTGAGGATGTGGAGAGATACAAAATTTCCTGCACTTTGTTTAATGTCCATATACGAGAGGAGGTGTCAGTCACCGATCATGTATTGTACACGATCGAGCAAATTGAATGCTTAAGCAAACTTGACTTTCTGTTACATGAACAATTAAATAAGGATGTTATTCTCAATTCGATACCAAAATTCTATCTATCCTTCTTGAGTTATTACAGAATGACTAAGCCTGCAGTGAACTATCATGATTTGCTAGAATTACTACAGACATTCAAGAAGGACCACCAGCTCCAGAAGAAGTTGGTGCATGTAGTGGGAGGTTCGTCTACAGGTTGTCGATCCTCTAAAGATGAAAGAAGAAAAAAGTGCAGAAGAATCATGTCATCGATCTAAAGCCTAAGTAGAGCAAAAAGTCGACAATCGATAAGAGCCAGGTAGAATACTTATTTTTCAAGAAGCTAGGTCATTGAAAAAGAAATTATCTTGCTTATATAGCTATCCTTGACCCAAATAAGCCAAAGAACAGGAGAAACAAGCAATCATTGCTTTACAAGGTACTTATATGATAATTTCTTGTAATTTCTCTATTCGTAATACTACTACCTGAGTATTGGATATCAGAAGTTCGATTAATATATGCAGTTCGTTGCAGGGACTGTAGGTTAGTAAAAAATTTAGAGAAAGCAAGTGGTTCTTGAACATTGGAGATGGAAGCTTTGTTCCAGTTCTAGCTTTAAGAACTATACAGCTTATTTTCGAGTCTAGTAGTGCCATGCTAGATAATTATCATTATTGTCCTTCTTTTTTGATGAATGTCATCTCTGTAGGTCTTTTGGCCAAATTTGATTATAAGTTTTTAATAAAAGATGATTTTTTTGATATTATTGTGAATGATACTACAATTATATGAGGATAATTAAAATATGGCATATACATATTATCACATCCTATTGGTGCAATGTACATATCGAACAAACATCATAAAATAGATAATGTCAGTGACTCCTATCTTTGGCATTGTAGGTTGGGTCATATGAACAAGAACAGGATAAACAGGTTAATCAAGGAGGATATCCTTGAAATTAATGATTGTGAATATTACCGACCTATGAATCCTATCAACTTAGTAAGATGATCAAATTATCTTTTAAGAAAAAAGGTGAAAGAGCCAGTGATGTCCTAGGTTTAATACATAATGATATATGTGGACCTATGAATATAGACACCAGAGGAGGATACTATTACTTCATTACATTTACAGATGACCTATCGATGTATGGGTATGTCTACCTTATGAAACATAAATTAAAGTCATTTAAAATATTCAAACGATCTAGTAACGAAGTAGAAAAATAGATTGGAAAGAGTATTAAAGGGGTGTTTGGTTGAAGAGAGTAGGGGTCTGAAATCGAAATCGAAATGGATGACTCCCATTCTAACTATTTGATTGGGAGGAGTCCTATTTTGATTTCGATTTCAGGATGAAATGGGAATGGCTCAATCTATATAGAACTCAATCCCTACTCTCCTCTATGGATTCAAATTTTCATTCCAATTTTGATTTCGATTCTAATTTCGATCACGAACCAAAAGCTTCGGGGGATTTAGCCATTCTGATTCTGATTCCAAGCTATTTCGATTCCCATTCCCATTCTGATTTTAGTTGCAAACCAAACACCTCCAAAAATTCTTCGATTAGACCAAGGAGACAAATATCTCACTTGTGATTTTCTAACATATCTAGAAGAGAATGGAATTCTCTCATAGTAGACTCCTCTTGAAACATCACAATATAATAAGATGTCTGAGAGGAGAAATCAAACCCTGTTAGACCTGGTTCAATCTATGATGAGCTTTACAAGTCTACCAATCTCCTTTTGGAGATATACTCTTGAAAATACCTATTGTATTTTCAATAAGGTTCCAAGTAAGTCTGTCGATAAAACTCCATATGAGATATGGACAAGACGTAGGTCGGTGCTCTCACACCTTAGGGTTTGGGGGTGTCTAGCTTATGTTAAGCATTTAAAGATAGATAAGCTTGGATCAAAGTCTAATAAATGCTTGTTCTTAGGGTACCTAAAGAAAACTAAAAGGTACTGCTACTTCATTGAAGAACAAAAGGTGTTAGTCAGAAACAAGATAATTTTTTTGAAAAAAAAGTTTCTTGGAGAAGAAACTAATATCAATAAAATTGAACTTACTGAAGTTCATAAGGTAGAAGAATCGATACACACAGAATCAGATTTGATTGGAGAATCAAATTCTGAGCTAGTAGAGGCACCATTAAGGAGATCCGATAGAGTACCACATCAACCATATAGATACTATGATTTTTTGGTCTGGGATGGTGATCCTATCGAACTAGACAAGAATGATGAGGATCTGATCACTTATATGAAAGCCATGCAAAGGCCCGACTCTCAAAAATGATTAGAGGTCATAAAGTTTGAGATAGAGTCTATGAAGATCAATGGTGTATGGATACTAGTTGATCTGCCTGAAGAGATAAAATCTATAGGGTACAAATAATTTTCAAAAAAAAGAGAAGTGAAGGGAAGGTGGAGATCTATAAAGCTTGTCTAGTTGCCAAGGATTACCATCAGCATAATGGTATTGACTATGACGAGACGTTCTCTCCTGTGGCAATGCTCAAGTCCATCTGAATTATGCTTACAATAGCAGCACACTTAGATTATGAGATCTGGCAAATGAATGTCAAAATTGCTTTCCTAAATAGGAAGCTAAAAGAAGAGTTGTATATGATACAACCTGAAGAATTCACACCTATAGATGAATCTAAGGTGTGCAAACTAAAAGGTCCATCTATGGATTGAAGCAGACATCTATGAGTTGGAAAATACATTTTGATAAGATGATCAAAATGTATGGCCTTGTTAGAAATGGAGAAGAGCCTTGCATTTACAAATAGGCTAATGATTCTGTAGTCATCTTCCTTGTACTATATGTGGATGACATACTATTAATAAAAAATGACATCCCAATTTTATAAAGTGTGAAGCTATGGTTATCATCACAGTTCTCCATGAATGATTTGAAAGAAGCATCCTACATCCTAGGGATGAAGATCTATAGAGATAAATCCAAAAGACTACTTAGATTGTCCCAATCCACGTACATCGATATCATGTTGAAATAGTTCAACATGGAGAATTTCAAGAAAGGCTATCTACCGATAGGCCATGAAATTACTCTCTCTAAGAAGAATTATCCGACAACCCCTCAAGAGAGAGAACCTATAAGTAGGATACCATATGCTTCAGCAGTGGGATCTACGCCATGATGGGTATGAGGCTGGATGTAGCCTATTCACTAGAGGTAGCGAGTAGGTATCGTCAGATCTGGATGAAAACCATTGGAAGGTTGTGAAGACAACCCTTAAGTATTTGAAAAATACTAAAAACCAATAGCTTATCTATAGAGATACTAATCTGAAACTTGTGGGATATATTGATTCTAATTTTCATCAGATAGTGATGATAGCAGAAGCGTGTTGGGCTATGTATTTATCTTAAATGGAGGAGCAATGTACTGAAAGAATTTCAAGCAACATAATGTATCCGATTCTGTATGTGAAGCAGAGTACATTGCTGTATCCGATGCTGCAAAGGAAGCAGTGTTGTGAAAATTCATCACTGAGCTTGGAGTTACACTCTCTATTAATGGTCCTGTTCTACTGTACTGTGATAGCACTAGAGCCATAGCTCTGGTGAAAAAGTCAAAGTCATACTAACGTACCAAGCATATTCTGTGCTGCTATCACCTTGTACAAGAGATCGTGGATCGAGGTAACATCGAGCTTCACAAGATCAATGAAAAGGAGGACCTAACTGACCACTTCACTAAAGCTCTTGAGATCAAAGAGTTTGATGATCATAAATGGAAGATGGGAATAAAATACTACCCCGATTAACTTTAGTCCAAGTGGGAGTTGTTAGAAAATATGTCCTAAAACCAATCGTATAGATGACTGTATTTCTTTCATAATATATATATGAATTATTGATCGATAAATAAAAATTATTTTGGTATTATTCATCACAAAAATATATCTTTCTTGTTAGAACTCTTGTGTTGTGATGAAGTCCTTAGAACTATGAAGTAATCGATAAAGAAAGATTTATCGTATAGTTCTTAAATATATTCATGATCAAATGATATGTCATTAAAAGATGATGATGTTTATCGAGTGAAAGTCATTGTGTGACATATAGGTTGATTGTCCTCTTAATCAAGGAGTGTAGAGACACTGGTATGGTATATAGATGAGATGTAAGAGTGCATTATCACTGAACAAGTGACTCACCTACTGAGTACTCTGCTGTCAAGAGTAGCTCACGAAGTATATGGATATAAGTGTCTCATAGACCATAGATCACCATAGTGACTGCAAGCAACTCACTGTGCTTTGGTGCCAGACTATCGATATTTCTAATGCAGTGATAGAAAGCTACTGTGTACAGTCAAGTACCTGTGAAGTCTATGTGTAAATCAAGATGGGATTGATCCCTCTAGATTATAGGAGCTGATGTATCACCATATTTCAATTTAGTAAAATCTTAGCCAATGCAATCCATGTGATAGATTTGAAAGGTTGAAATACATTGTGGATGACTCTATCAGGGTTGATAGTTCAATCCTAGATCATCCAAAAGTATTCAAGATCAAGGGGATGAATTATGCGATAACCATATACATAAGTTTTTAAATATTGCCTTGTAAATATTCGATCTATCTAGACATCAAAAATTATTGCTAGATGATAATCTCGATTAGTATAGAAAATGATTCTTGTGCTACCAGCTTAGTGTTCGAACCTATGGAGTCACGCACAAAGTCAAACGACGTAGGAAAGAATTAATCTATATCTATATGTTTAATTTGAAAGTATGTGACTTGATTGAATATATAGACTAACTTGATTGAGAATTAAGTTATGGATCATATGGGATTAAATGGTTGACCATGTCCAGCTAGCACTAGACATGAGGTTCAGGTTCAATTTCGAGGATGAACAAGGTTTGATCTATGATCCAAGAGTCTATGAGAGATTGAATTTGAGTGTTAATTAATTTTAGATTAGATCTAATTTAATTATACTTATTTAGATTGAAAATTCTAAGTTAAACTGGATCCTAAATCCTAAATAGTTTAGGATTGATAGATTTTTCGAAATTGGTTCGAATCAGATTCGAATTGGATTCAAATTGATTCATATTTCAATTAGATCCTTAGAGTTTACTTTTACTAGGACTCTCTCTCTCCTCATGGCCAACCAAGAGGTGGTGGGGTGCTGGTTGTTGCCGCACCACACTTGGATGTAGGCGTGGGTGCATATGGGTGCCTAGTTAGGCATTTATCCTATCTCCTTTAGGACTCCTTAGATAAGTGATGGATTAATTCAAAATCTATTTGAATTAGGAATCCTAGTCTTATGAGTCATGGAGAATCATCTACAAATAGGAAAAATCTATAACTATTATAGCATAATAATTAGATTGGGTGCTAAAGTAAGAAAAAGAGAGAGAGAGGAGTTATGAAGGAGGAGTGGGCATCCCCTTCCCTCTTGGTGTGAGCTACCTTGGGCATCCCTCCTCTCTATGATGTGAAGGCCCTTTGGGCATCCCACTTGCTGGTGTGAGGCATCACATCAGAGGCTCTCTCCTCTCTTCCCTTGCTATCTTGTGAAGGTGCTTCAATCTGAGGCTTCATCTTGCTATCCTGTGAAGTTTGGCATGTGCATGAAGTAGAAGGTTTGTGGATTCAAACTTTTGTGAGGCTTTGGATTTAGAATCTTTGAGGATTTGATCTTTATTCCACTGCGTATCAGGTAAAGACCTAATATTTATTAATATGTTATAGAAAATTTTTAGATGCTCCATAGTGATCCATCCCCAGAAATGGATTTCTTTCCCTTCAGATATTACTTCTACCATCCTAATGAACAAAGTGTTCATGGGTCTAAAGGCAACCTTTTTAGAAAAAGAGTTTCTTAGTGAAAGAGCTAGTACCTCTAAAATCGAGCTTGATGAAGTTCGACGGGTAGAAGAATTGATATCAGTACCTAAACCTGAATCGAATTTGATTAGATCAAATCGGGAGCCCAATGTAGAACCACCCTTAAGGTGATCCAGTAGAGTACCACGTCAGCTGGATAGATACTATGATTTTTTGATCTAGGATGGTGATCCTATTGAGCTCGATGAGAACGATGAGGATCCGATCACTTATATGGATACGATACAGAGGTCGACTCTGAGAAATGGCTTGAAGCCACAAAGTCCAAAATGGAGTCTATTAAGGTCAATGATATATGGACATTAGTTGATCCATCTGAAGGGGAAAATTTATAGGGTATAAGTGGGTAGTCAAAAAAAAAAGAGCACAGATGGAAAGGTGGAGATCTATAAAGCCCATCTGATTGTCAAATGGTATCATCAGCATTATGGTATTGACTATGATGAGATATTTTCTCCTATGACAATACTCAAGTCCATTCGGATCATACTTGCGATATCAGTATACTTGGACTATAAATCTGATAAATGGATATAAATATAGCTTTTCTAAATAGAGAGCTAAACGAAGAGGTGTATATGATACAATCTGAAGGGTTCACATCCACAGACGAGTCCAAGGTATCCAAGCTTCAAAGATCCATTTATGGACTGAAGCAAATATCTTGAAGTTGGAACATATGTTTTGATAAGGTGATCAGAATGTGTGGATTTATTAAAAATGAAGAGGAACCCTGCATATATAAGTGGACTAATGATTCAATAGTTATATTTCTTATTTTGTATGTGGATGATATTTTCTAAATCAAAAATGATATCCCTGTATTATAAGGAATAAAAGTGTGGCTGTGGTCACAGTTCTCCATGAAAGATCTGAGAGAAGCAGCCTACATCCTAGGAATGAAGATCTATAAGGATAGATCTAAGAGGCTACTTGGGCTCTCCCAGTCTATGTACATAGATACCATGCTAAAAAGGTTCTGCATGGAGAATTTCAAAAAAAGCTATCTTCCGATAGGCCATGAAATTTTTCTCTCCAAGAAGAATTATCCGATAACGCCTCAAGAGAGAGAGTGTATAAGTAGAATTTTATATGTCTCAACGGTGGGTTCTATAATATACGTCGTGACATCTATGAGATCGGATATGGCATACTCACTTGGGGAAGTGAGTAGATACCAATCAGATCCGAGTGAGAACTATTGAAAGGTTGCAAAAACCATCCTTAAGTATTTGAGAAGTACTAAGGACCAATGGCTCGTTTATAGAGAATCTGACCTAAAACTCATGTGATGCACTGATTTCAATTTTTAGTCAGATCATAATGATAGCAAGAGTATGTCAGAATACATATTTATCCTGAATGGTGGAGCAGTCTGCTGAAAAGTTTCAAACAGCACACCGTGGCCGACTCAGTATGCGAGTGGATTACATTACGGTATCTGATGCTACAAAGAAAGCAGTATGGCTGAGAAAGTTCATCACTAAACATGGAGTGGCACCCTCCTTTGATGGTCTAGTTTTGTTTTACTATGACAGTACTAGAGCCATAGCTCAGGCAAAGGAGTCAAAGGCACATCAATGGATGAAGCATATTTTGCATCACTATCATCTTGTCTGGGAGATCGTGGATCAAGGTGACGTCGATCTTCAGAAGATCGATTGAAAGGAGAACCTGGCTGACCCATTCACTAAAGTTTTTCTGGTCAAGGAGTTTGAAGACCATAAATCAAAAATGGATATGCGATATTGTACTGATTGACTTTAGTCTAAATTGATATTGTTGAAAAATATATCTCAAAATCAATCGTCAACCTGTTGATGGTTGTGCTAAATGATGTAAATGTATATAAATTAATTATTAATAAAATATTTATTTGATATTTTATATTATAAATTTGTGCATCTTCTATATCGAACTCCTGTGTTATGATAAAAGTCTTCAAGACTATTTTAAATCGATAAAGGAGGATTTATCGTTTAGTCCTTAAATAAGTTTATTACCAAATGATATGCTATTACTAGAATGATAGCTATATCAAGTGTAGGTCATTGTGTGCTATATGAGTTGGTTGTCCTCTTAACCAAGGAGCATAGTGAAAGAATAAGTGCCCTACAAGTCAATCACAAGAGTGATGTGATGGGATTTATTTATATATTCTTTCAATTCATGTAATAAAATGAGGTATTTTTGATTCATCATTTCAGTTGCATCTTTTTATATTAAAGATTATGATGAACTCCAAAGATTAAGATAATAATTTTAGAGGATATGAATGGGTCATGCCTGTGAGATCTATAAATCCTAAAATCCTAATCTAAATATTTTTGGTCATAAGAATATTAAGTCAGAGATCAATATTCGAAAAGACTGGAACATCCTTTGTATGCTCGATAGAGAGAGTGGCTAATCTCACAAGCCACTTGTGTGGAGACACTAATACGAAGATGTGAGTGCTCATTAAAGAATGAATTCATTAAATTGACCCACCAACAGAGAATATCTTATGGAGTCTTACATATATATCAAAAGATAATTTTCTAAGTGGAAGTTGTGCAAGTAGTCCTTAGACCTGAGACCATCATATAATCTTATGCACATGAATCCATATTTTGGTTTACACTCTAAATATAATATTAAATCATGTACGGGGTATTCTAAATATGATAAAGTATGTATGAAGATTGTGAGTAGGTCAATAAGAAATTGATCACTTTTAGTAAGAAGAGATGACATCTATGTATTCTTATCTTTTGATAAACTCAAAAAGACTTTAGTCAAAGCAAATGAAGGTTAAATAGAGATTCTAATGCTTCATTAAAGTTATCATTGATTGATAAAGAATTAACAAGAATATGTGTTGAGTTTGATATTATTCTATACTCATAAACATATTCGGGATGCAGGATGATCGAAGGACTAGCTTACATGGTAACTTGCCACTGAAGGATATATTTGATTTTTTTCATCAAATTTTATATCTTCTAGATAGTCATGATACATTGCTAGATATTAATCTTAACTTATAGATTTAATCAAATTAAAAGTTTTAATTCGATCACTAATTAGATAGGGTTCTAATTACTGAACTCAGGTCAGCTAATTTCGGACCTAAATCGATTGAAAGGTTCTAATCAAATTTGATCAATTTATGTCTGTACCTACTACTAGCTAGATGAGAAACTCAATGGGTCACACATAAAAGAGACTGATCAAGGATCTAATTGGATTAGATTAAGTTTGCAGAATTAACATGCTAGCACATGTTGCAAACTTTTGCTCCTAGAATCGAATCGATTTTGATTTTGGTTTTAATTTGGATAGAATTGAGTTAATTAAGCTCATAATTTATTTGGATCTAATTTAGATTAGCCAAATGATTGGCACCTAATTGAATTCCTCCTATTTGGTTTGGCCTAATTGGATTGGGTTAGCTTTGACTAGGTGTCATGAATGCATATGGACTAAAGAGTCCATGTGGCTATGGACTCATAACCAACAATGCACGCCACCCCTTTATCTGATTTTTTCCATGCCTAAAGAGAAGGATGGCACCTCCAAAACAGGCCCTTGGATGGTATATGGCACTGATCTATGGTGGAGAAAGGAGGGCACTAAAAATAATGCATCACGACTCTTCAAAAACATCGATGAAAAAGTCTGTGAAGACTCCTTCTACTTTAAGACTTTTAGGCACCACTTATATCAGATAATTTTTTTGATTTTGAATAATTTAAGGATAAAGTTTCCATGTGTAAAATCTGGAATTAATCTGATTGGTGGTTGGATGCTTATTGCACCTTTTATTGGGTGCGTGTGCTTAAGGAATAAAACACCATATCTGATAAGAGAGTTTCATCTATAGAAGGACTCTTATCAGATATGACTATTCATTATTTTTTGCTTGGATAAACCTCTGAAAATCACAATAGGGCATGTGGAATTTTGGCGCTGGTTGATATGCGTCTCCATGCTAATTATAAATAGCATGGAGTCTTCGGTGTTTTAGTATCTATTTTGTCCAATTTCTTTCTTCCTTCCCTTGTTAGGATAAGTCCAAATATAGTACGAACAAGTTTGATTTTAGGACAAGGGCTTAGGAAGATAGTAAAGGAAGACAAAGAGGTAAGTAAGGTAGAGAAAGGGAAGCCAAGGAAGGAAGGTGTTTAGGAAAATACTAGAGGAATGTTGTGCTGCCCAAATTAGTGTAGAAAAATCTTAAAGGAGCTTGTGTTTTGATCCAATCTCTATGTGGATCACCAATGAGAATTTTTTTTTGGATTTAGTGATACAGGTATTCTCCTATATCTTCCATAATATCATACATGTTTAGATATATGATTGTTAATCATCAAGGAGGTCTTGAGTTAGGGGTTAATATTTATGAATTCATTATGCAAAGTTATGAAATTCATACTTCTACTGTGCTATCATAACTTTACAATGGTATCAGAGCCAACCTTAATTGGTTTAATTGTTGAGAATTATGTCCTAAAGCAATCGTTTGATGATTGTGCTAATTATAAGTGTATATGAATTGATTAATAATAAAAATTATTTGATCTTTTTCATCATAAGGTTATATCTTCTAATAAACTCCTATATTATGATGAAATTTTTAGGATTACTTTGATCGATAAAGAAAGATTTATTGCATAGTCCTTAAACTGATTCATGACCAAACGATATGCTATTACTAAGATGATAGCGATATCAAGTGTAGGTTATTGTGTGCCATATACATTGATTATCCTCATAACCAAATGGTGTGGAGATACTGGTATGGTATACAGGTGACATATAGGAGTACATAATCATGGTATATGACTAACTGCGGAGCACTCTGCTGTCAAGGGTAGCTCACGAAAGGTATGGGTATAAGTGTCCCCGACTTGAGATCACCATGATGACTTGTAAGCAACTCTCTATACTTTGATGCTAGACTATCTGAGTTCATAATTCAATGATAAAAAATTTTTGGATACAGTCAAGTACTTGTTGAATAGGTGTGTGAGTCAAGATGGGATTGACTCCTCCAAATTAGTAGGAGTTAATGTATCAATGTATTTCAATTTAGCAAAATCTGAGTTTGGATAATCCATGAGATAGATTTGAAAGATTGAAGTATAATGTGGATGACTTATATAGGATTAACAGTTAAATCTTAGCTCATCCTTGAGCATTAGGATTAAAAGAATGAATTATATGATAACCATACTCCAATAGGTTCTTGAATATTGCTTCGCCATCATTCGACCTATCCGGATATCGGGTCACCATTGCCAGATAGTTACATCAATTGGTTCAAAAATTTATTTTTTGCTATCGACTTAGGTTCAGATCTATAAAGTCACACTCAAAAGAAGTTTCTGACTGATCATATAGTTGATCAATGATTGAGAATCATTCAAAGGCTTAATTATCAATTCGATTGATGGTTAACCTTATGTAAAAGTTATAATAAATTTATTCATCAAGTATTAGTAAATTAATAAAAGATTAATTAGTAATTAGATTACTAATTAGCTCAATTTATTGAGTAAAAAAAATTAAATAAAATCTAATTGGATTAAATTCATTAGGTTTGACTCGATTAGATTATGAGATGACCTAATCGCTAAGAGAGAATTATTTCTGATTTGATCAAGATTTTGATTCAATCAATTTTTAATTTAATTAAAATTTTATTAATAATTTAAAAATCTAATTAGATTAGATTTTATCTATTTTATTTGGGATAAACCAGATGTGATTTGGTTTGGATTCAAATAAGAAAACCTAGAGTCCATACAGAATTGGACTCTCTTTCTCCCATGAGCCACAATTTGCATGCCATGTTTCCTTATGCACAAATGCTTTTTGCATAATATTTTTTTATGCCAAAGAGTCTTTTCTCTTCTCTATCACAGGTCCAAATTTGAGTTGGATCTAATTTTATTTGGTATATTCAAATCAGATTTGAAATAGGATACCATATGGATAATGTTTGACATTATCTCTTAGACCTTGTCGCCACTTCCCTTTTATTCCCTTCTTTTGTGCGATAGAATAAGGATTCTTCACTATGGGAAATTAGATCACATCTGGTTTTACTATGGAAAATAAGTGGTTGGGCATCCCATATTTGTTTTGGCATGGGATTTGAAAAGATGCGGCAACACATCAAGAGTCCAAGATCTCTTGGACTCTTCTCCCCTACACCATACATGCCATAATAAAAGGGTTTTATTTGTGTGTGCATGTAAGAGAGAAACCAGAGAGAGAGCTCTACATGATGAAAGTGTTGGGGCATGGTTCTTGGCATGAGATAAAGAAGAGAAGAGTTCTCTTCTCTTGGGTGAGCTCAAGATCAAAAAACCCTAGGGTTTAGTCTTCAGGGTTTGGGAAAAGAGGAAAATAAGAGAAAAAATAGTTTCTTCTCCATTCTTCTTCCACCTCTTCATCTCCTCCAGAAGTCTATCTTCAACCTTTAGAAAGATTTTAGAGATTTAAAGAAAAGATTCAGATCAGTCAAGAAGAAGATCCTCATGTGAGCTAGCATTTCAAGGAGACCGATCAGATCAAAGCTTCGAGTGAACTCCCATAGTGACTGGACGCGTATGCAGCTGTGAGCAACCAGTGAGGTGTTGGAATTTTCATGTTAGGATATGCATGTATATTTTAAAAATTTTATTTTTTAAACATCACATTGAAATAGTAGATTAAAACACTTTTAATCTACATCATGCATGCATAAAACATAAACCACAAAGATCTACTTCATATGCTGAAATTTAATATGTGATCGAATCATATACCTGTTTCATAATTTCTTTCTTCAAATTTAAATTTGAAAAAGAACAGGCTCTCTCTTAGCTATGCAAGGGCCTGGTCTTTACATGTATCCACTCAAAATCAGCCTGGAACAGTCCTCTTCAAATTGAATTTTCTTCTCTAAGAAAATTTAGCCTGCGAATCTGAATGAATCTTGGATTACGATCAACTCTTTGATCCTTTCCTTGAGCTTCTTCTTCTCTTCTTCTCTTGCTTTTCTTCATTAGATTATGCTGCTACCATGGAGTGGAAACCAGCACACAAGGGATGCCCAACAGCCCTTGGGCGTGGAAGAGAGAGGATGCCCAAAAGGGGTGGGGCGTTTGGACGTCCAAGGAAGAAGAGAGAGAGAAAGGAAGAGAGGGCATGGGGCTCTCCTTGGCAGGCATGGGGTTGCTGGTTTGAGTGTCTAGAGATGTTAGAGGAGGTCCCTTTAAATAGGCATAAAGTTTGAATCCTATTCAAAACCAAACAAGCTCTTAATACAAGTTCTACTTGCATTAGGTTTCGAATAACTTAAGTTATTCAACTTCCTTTATAAAACCTATTAGATGCCAACTCTTGGAGACCTTGAACCTACTAAATCATACCCCAAAGTGTACCCAAGAGCCACCTTGTATAGGATCCATAAGCCCTCTAAAGATGGAACACATCCAACTTGATCAAATCAAGTGGCGCCCCATCAAAACTATCAAGGAAATAAATTAAGGACTTATACCCTTAATTCATTTGATCCAAAACCTTAGACACCCAATAATTGGAGCCCAATGAATCTAATTCATTTAGATTATCAATAGGTAATTAAGTTTGAATAATCTTATCAAATAAAAAAATCAAACATAAAGAAAAAATTGGGTCCAACCATGTGCTAGTAAGGTTATCTTGAACCCAATAGGATTTTTTTAAACCAATTGAGACTTCATAAGCCCAATTGCTTATTCCAGATCTAATCCATTTGTTATGTGACCCCATAGGTTCAATTCTATCTGATAATGAGATATATAGTGATCTCTATCAAAATATCATTGAAACTCTTTTCAATGGATCGAAATAATTCCACTCTAACTCATTAAGGATTGTCGATCCTGAACAATCCTAGTGAGCTCTCACAATTCACCAGTGATACCTAGCAATATGTAGTGATAATTCAGTAGAATCAAAAATAAATCTCAATATGTAGTTAACGTGTGATTCAATCCCTCTATCATGAGTTCCGACTAGATGGCAGGTCATAGATAAATCATCAAACTTCAACATCTGTTATATGATTGATTTGATCATCTCAAGTTCAATTATGATTTCTATGAAAATTCTTTTTTATCAATCACACTGCTGTGGCCACAGACTCTTGAACTTAGCCTCTCAAATTTCATAGGACTACTCCTCTTTATCATGGTCGATAGATCCTATCTTGATGTGCACCCTACTTCTACAGTGGACCAACTATCATCAATATCCACTACAAAAGCTCATTGAGACCTATGTTTATGTGTCAGTCAAACTCCAGTAACCTCACTATGAGCAGTAGTATCATCTCAGATTAAAAGATCATTCATACAACTATAGCATCAGATAATCACTAACGATTGAATGAAAATTCAAATGATCTCTCATATAGTCACGTTGAGTACTAATTACTCTCTAACAACTATCCGCACTCATCGCTCTGCATCTCTATACTGTAGATCAGAGACTCATCTATCTTGAAGGAAGTAATTTGTGCACCGATCTATCTAGATTGATTACCATCCTCATGATGATACTATGATCGGGAGCATTTAAAAATTTAATATATATCTCTAATTCTCAATATTTTGAGAATATGTATTGAAAAGCTAATTCCATGGATAATTTAAGGACACATCACACTTGAATGAAAAATAAACTTACCCTTTTGTTAATCAAATCAATGTATTAAGTACAAAATTATGTCCTAGATTTATTACAACATATCAGCTATATTAACTTCTAGGATATACATCTAACAATCTCCAACTTAGACTAAAGCCAATTGGACACTAATCTAAGTCCCATCTTCTCAAGGTAGACTTCCATTTTTGGTTGGCTCAATTACTTTGTTAGTGAGTCTACCACGTTGTCCATGGAGTCTACTATTCGTACCTTGACATATTTTTTTTTGAGGTAGTCACGTATGATATGATATCGTCACTCGATGTGTTTTGATTTTTGATAAGACCTTGGCTCTTTAGCAAGTGCTATGGCTCTAAAGTTGCCACAGTAAAGTGGTACGACATCCGATGTCATAACTCTAAGTTTCACAATGAACTTCTTGAACCAGAAGCCTTCCTTTGCAGCATTCAAAGCAGTGACATACTCAACCTCTGTGGTCGAATCCACTATGATGGGTTGCTTAAAACTCTTCCAGCTTACTACACCACCATTGCAAATGAACACATTTTTGATGTAAATTTTCTATCATCAGGATCAGACATGAAGTCTGAATTAGTATACCCCTCGACTCACAACTCTGAATCTCCTCCAAAGACAAAGAATAAATCCTTAGTCCTTCTTAAGTACTTAAGAATGTTCTTCATAGCTACCAGTGCTCCTCGTTTGGATTCGACTGATACCTGCTCGTGACACTCACAACAAGGGCAATATCAGGTCCAGTACACAACATGGCATACATAAGGCTCTCTATGATCAAGGCATAAGGAATCTTACTTAAGCGCTGAACTTTCTCAGATGTGGTCGGACATATTATCTTGAAAAGATTAATACATACCTAAGATGTAAAAATCCTCTTTTAGAGTTTTCATGCTGAACCTCTTCAACACCTTCTCTATGTACAGCTTTTGTGACAGGCCTAGCATCCTTTTAGATCTATCCCTATAGACCTTTATTTTGAGAATATAGGATGCTTCCCTTAGGTCTTTCATGGAGAATTTTTTGGACAACCATCTTTTGACCATGGTCAACATGGGAATATCATTCCCAATGAGGAGAATATCATCCACGTATAATATGAAAATGTTATTGCGCTTCCATTGACCCTTTTGTATACACATGGTTCTTTTTCATTTTTGATAAAATCAAATGATTTGATTGCATCATCAAAATGATGATTCCAACTCTGAGAAGCTTGCTTTAATCCGTATATGGACCTTTGTAGCTTGCAAACTGTGATCACCATCACCATATGTGAAATCCAAAGGTTGCTCCATATAGATATCTTCCTCAAGATATCCATTTAGAAAAGTAGTTTTCACATCCATCTGTCAGATTTCATAATCATAATAAGCTGCAACAGCAAGCAGAGTGCTGATGGATTTCAGCATGGCTACGGACGAAAAAATTTCTTAATTGTTAATGCCCTCGCGCTAACTATATCCTTTTACCACAAGCTTAGTTTTATAGGTCTCTACCTTACCATCAGCACCTATTTTTCTTTTATAGATCCATTTACACCCAATGGGTACTATACCCTCATGTAGATCCACTAAGATCCATACTTGGTTCGAGTGCATCGAGTCAATTTTTGACTTCATTGCATTTAACTATTTTTCAGAATTGATGTCAGACATCACCTCATCAAAGGTATTAGGGTCATCACCATGACCCCTATCTTTCATAAAGAATATTTTCTTTATTTTCTCCGTAAGTATACCCATGTACCTTTCAAGAGGTCAGAAGACTCTGTTAGATTTACAAGGTGGTAGAGGAACGTTAACTACTGACTCATAAATAATGGTTCTTAAGGATCTATAGCTCTTTGCTTTTTAGAGACCTCTTCGAACTCAACTAACCTCTCACTGCCACCATCCTAGATAAACCATTTTTCTAAGAATATGGCATTTCAACTCACAATCACATTGTGATCTTGTGGAAAGTAGTAATATCCAATAAATTCTTTTGGATACCTTATAAAATAAGCTATTATAGATCTATCCTCTAGTTTATCAGCCATCTGTCTCTTGACATAGGTGGACATCCCTAAGTCTTAAGATAACCTAGACTCGGCTTCTTACCACCATATCTCATATGGTATGGTAGGAACGAACTTTGATGAAACTCTATTCAATAGGTGAATGGAGGTTAATAAGGCAT
This sequence comes from Elaeis guineensis, assembly GCF_000442705.2. NCBI lineage: Eukaryota > Viridiplantae > Streptophyta > Magnoliopsida > Arecales > Arecaceae > Elaeis > Elaeis guineensis. The sequence goes on from NC_026000.2 coordinate 98,017,184, forward strand.
GTCTCCAAAGATATAAGGGTAGATTAGTAAGCTCATCATGGACCTACCATATCTAATAGGATCTTCTTCCTCCTTTCGGATATCCCATTAAGCTGAGGTGTTTTGGGAGGAGTCCATTGAGAGACTATACCATTATCTTTAAGATATTCTAAAAATTTTTGACTAAGATATTCACCTCCTCGATCAGATCGAAGAACCTTAATGGGTTTACCAGTTTATTTTTCTACTTCACTTCTGAATTCTTTGAACTTTTCAAAAGTTTCAGACTTGTGTTTCATCAGATATATGTACCCATATCTAGACAGATCATCATAAAGATAATGAAGTAGCTATAACCATCCTTGATTTGCACATCAAATGGCCCACACACATCAGTATGTACTAGGGCAAGTAGCTCAGTGGCCCTTTTCCCATGTCCTACAAGGGGTAACTTAGCCATTTTTTCTTGAAGATAAGATTCACAAGCTGGATACGACTCTAGATTAAGAGAGCTAAGGATCCCATCCTTTTTCAGTTTGTTTATCCTGTCCTCTCCAATATGACCTAGTCTATAATGCCATAAGTACTTCTAGTTAATTTCATCTCGAGTCTCTTTTGACCTATGACACTCACTATTTGCTCATTTAAATTTACATTCGCATCAACATGCAAGTGATATAGACTGTCGATTAAAAGATCTTATGCAATCAATTTATTTCATAAATAAATAGAACAAAAATTTTTATTGAAACTAATTTCAAAATCTTCCTGTGCTAGCACAGATATAAAAATCAAATTTTGATTAGCTACAAAAATAAAATAACAATCTTTAAATCTAATATAAAATCAGATGGTAATCAAAGAGGATAAGTGCCAACAACCTCTGCAGCAACTTTTGCTCTATTACCGACCTGAAGGATCATGTCACCTTCCCTCAATATCTTACTTTCTATTAGATCCTGCATTGAAGTACATATATAGCACTCGAATCAGAGTCTGATATCCAACTAGAAGTAGAAAAAATCATAAGGTTAGATTCAATTACGAGCATACCTTCCGAAGGTTTATCATCCTTTTTGGTCTTTAGACTCTCCAGATAGAATGGATAGTTTCTACTCCAATGGCCTTCAGCATTACAGTGGAAATACTTTCCCTTTGCTTCAGCCTTTTTAGGAATATCTTTTTTTGGCTTGCTCTCTTTCTTCTGCTTCTTAGCAGATTTAGTCTTTTTCTTATCAGTAGACTTTCTCTTGAAAGAAGTTCATTCCACAGTGAGAACAATGTCCCTTGAACTCTTCAAGATTCCTTCCATAGTGACCAACATGTTGATCAGTTCGAGTATAGTGCAATCGAGTTTGTTCATATAAAAATTTATAATAAATTGACTATATAAACTCGTAAGAGATTAAAGGATCAAATCCATCTATAATTCCTTTTGCATATCAAGCTCGAGCTTCTCAAGCTCCTCAACATCCTTGATTACTGTCATACAGTGCTCATAGACTGACTATCCTTCGTGCATCTTCAAATGAAGAGTCTCTTGGATACTTCAAAAATGCAGTATGGCTCTGCTCACCATACAACTCTTGCAGGTGAGTGATCGTAGCCCTGACAGTGGGCATATGCTCATGCTGGCTTTGCAACTCATTTCACATAGATGCCAGCACATAGCACTTGACCTGACTATCTTCATCCATTCACTTTTCAAAAGTAGCTCTTTGCTCAGCAGTAGGATGATTTGGTAACCCTATGGATTCTTGATCGAGAATATGATCTATTTTTTTTGAGGTCAGGACAATCTTGAGATTTCTGAGCCAGTCTTTGTAATTAGTTTTGATCAAATGAATAGTTTTAAGGATACAGGCTAGAGGGTTTAAGGCTGACATTGTTTAACTACGAGAGTAGAGATTCAAGTAAGACTTTTGCACTTTAATGTTATATTTGCTTCTAGAGACTTTAAGATGCAAACAATGACTCTCACTAATTTTTCAGATCCCTCCACTCCTTGGGTGGGAAACAAAAATTTTAATGCGATAAAAAGATCTTAGTGGGTGCTGTGGTCCCACTGATGCCATGCACCTCACCTAATAGTTATTGGTAATATGTACATAGATGTGTGGACAACTTTTTGCCCAGATACTTCTCTAAGCATGTTGCAGCGACTTGATCTCTAAGTCATGTGGACTCACCTAACAGTTATTGACCACACTCTTTAGTTAAGTCTAACCCACTATTCATAAGCAGGTGCAAGACTATCATTGGATCCCTCACCTAATAGTTATTGGGCCCAACCCCATCCTTACCCAGGAGCAACACTTTGCTAATAGAGTGGTTATATATTTTCAGTGCAACTGAACCATGGTAACCAGTCGAGAATAATCAACACCAGTAGCACGTCCGTACATCTACAATGATGGAAGACCTATAGATTTAATATTTATGGGGAGGTTTAGATTTAGGTCTCATCTAGTCAGTCATCATATGATCGATCTAATTGGTATGGGCTAAATCAAAATGCCAAGCAATCTTATTGAAGACTCAATCTTCCAAATTGGCCAGGTAAGTCGAGATCAGTGGGGGTTTCTCCATTGCTTTCCTTAGACACTAATAAATTGATCAGATCAGCTAACAGAACCAATTAAGTAACCACATCTTAATTACTTGCTTGAGATATCAATAGGTCAATTGGTCCAAATAGGTTAACTCAAGCAAATTAGACTCAAGCCATTGAGCCAAATTAGATCCTTAGATTAATCGATTCTACATATGAGATTCAATCAATTTGATCAATAATAATTGTATGATTATTTAACTTAACTGATCTAATCATAATCAATATTTGACTCATTTAATCAGTTACTTAATCGAATTAGACCCATAATGTTCATATCAAAAATTTTAGATGCAAACTAATTACATGATCTAATTTTTGATTTTTTTCATAACCAAAATCCTCATGCACAAACACAAATTTTAGATTCTAAAATTAAATTTCAAATCTAAATTTTTTGCATGAAAGATAAGTTTTAAATCATAAAATAATTTTTAAATTTAACATACAAATATATATCTCATATATGCATGTAAAATTTAGATCTAAATAAAATTTAGATCAATACATGATATCATATATCTCATATATGAATCTTGAATCAGATCATATTAAATTTTAGATTTATGCATATATCTACATATCATATGAACAAGAACTAGAAACTATTCTAGATCAAAATTCAGATCTACGCATGCTTTAACATATCAACTATATATTTTAAATAAATTAAATTTTAGATTTAAAATATTTATCTATAAATCTCATGTATCAAGAAAAAATCAGATTTTAAAACTGATAGGGTCAAGATGCTGTTGTTAGGACACCGTGACTATCAATCAAATTCTGACTTCAAAAAAAATTAAAAATATATAAAAAGTAGTGAGTCAGATCAAATCCATAGAGAAGATAGAATTTTGATTTAAAATCTTTAATTTTATAAAAAAATAAAATTTTAGAGAAAGTAATTTAAGTCAGAAAATAAAAATTAAAAGTATAAAAATAAATTGGATACTAAGATCTACTAACTAGATCCTAGCATCCACTTGCAATAAAAATAAATAACAAAAATTTAAAAAGCATAAAAATAAATTGGTATTAAGATCTACTAATTAGATCCTAGTATCTACTACAAAAAATAAAAGATAGAAATTTAAAGTACAAAAAAATAAATTTTGCATTAATTGAAATTAAAATTCAAGTATAAAAAATTTAAAAAATAATAATAAAATAAGATAAAAATAAAATTGTAATAAAGATCTAAAGTTGACAATCCAAGCCTCGTCAGAAAGATGGTTGATGTCTCTCCATCATCCGTCGTACTCAGTAGAGCGAACCGACTTCTCTCCTTCTTTTCTTTGGGTCCCTAAAGCTATTTAATTTTTTTTCTATTTTTTTCTATACTTTCTACTCAATTTTTCTACTCCTAAAGTTTATTCTGGACTTTCTATTTATAGATAATTTTTCATAATTTTTTGGTAGGAAAAGGAGTCCTAAAATCTTTAGAAATCATATTAATCCTCTTAGGAATATTCGTGATCAACGGATCTGGATTGGACCGCTCAGATCTATCCAAAAATCAGCCTTTTACTCCTTATCAAGGTCGAATTTGATTCTAACCGTCCGATCATGCAATTTAAATCCTTAACACAGTCGGGAGTGTCCTCAACTATTCGATCGCATGATGGATTACTTCTAGGCCGTCGGATCACACAAAAAGAATCCTCTTATAAACTGACAATGAACAGCAACTGTTGGATCTAAGTCAGTTTGAATCTCAGCCGTTGGATCCATCCAGGATCTTTCTCTCACTGTGAACCATGCATGTGGATCGTGTAACTATTCTCGTGGACCGCACCCTGACTCTGTGGACCGACCGACCGGTCCACCGTATACCGAAGGCTATTTTTTTATTTTTTAGGGTATTTTAGCTCCGTTTTAGCTCTGATTTTTACCTGAAAAATTAGAAAAAATATGCATTAAATTTCTCAAAAATTTTTCTTTATTTTGATGTTTAAATTATTCAATTAAATTAATATTTATTTTTTTATAAATATATCTAATTTCATTTTTTTTTTAAAATCACTTATTTTTAAAAAAAATTCAATAAATTCATGATATTAGGATTTTTAAGAAGATGTTAGCACCATAAATTATCAAAAATACCTACAATAAATATAAAAATATACTACTTATCATACTCTCAAACTTGAACTTTGCTCATCCTCGAGTAAAAAAAGAATTTAGAATTAAGTATCGTTTAACTTAAAATTTTAAATTTCACCAAATAATTTTCTAAAGGATCACTAATGTTCAGTAGAGTATGAATGAGGTATGTCATTGGGATATTAATACTAGTCAATATGAGAGTTAAACTAAGAAAACTAAATATTTTTTGAATTTTTTCAAATTATCCCTACCTTTATCTCCAAATCATTCACCATCATATGGACAAGTATATTGTTACTTCCGTCCTTCATTTATTGATTGATTTTTTTCTCTCTCTTTTTTTTTTAAATATTATACTACTATTGAGTGTCTTAACCCTTTAAGCTTTCTGTTTGATCCATGTAGTGAGTTTTCAGTCAATGACTCCCAAATCAGATGGCTTTAGGATACTAGGTATAAAATATCCCTCGAACCTACTTGCTCGAATCAAATAGGCTACGAGTTAAAACTAGCTTTACAACAAAGCTTCTTTGTCTTTCATACCTTTTGATGTGAAACTCAATGCTTGCTTAGGCAAAGAGGCCTGGTTACTCAGCATGAAGTACTTGAAAACTTTTTTTTTTTAAACATATGAAGAAACGTATAGTTACTTTACACAAGCCCATAAGAAGTAAACTCTTCTTTGATGCTGGTAGAAAAATTTAGAAATACTCAAAAAAAACTATTTAAGTTCTAAACTTAATTCTTTATTGAGTTTTCTTAATACTTGATCCCTCAATATCTCACAAACTCTCTGATCTGTACATCAAATTTTTTATAAAAATATTTGGTTTAACTTGTTCTTAAGTATAATCAGATGCTTAAATACTAAATACTAACTTACTTGAGGACTTAAAAAAAAAAAAATTATTCTCCCTCCCAACTTAATCAACATTGTCCTCAATGGAGTAGGAAAAATGAATGGTGCATGTAAAGAGAAAGAAAAGGAGAGATATCATCTGATTCAGAAGTCTTTTCAAAATTGATTCTCCCCCCAAACTTAGCCAAGATTATTTTCAGATCCCTACAAAAGACACAAAGCAAGACTCGATTATCCTAAACAAAATGCAAAAGAAAGCAAAAGCAAAAGCAAAAATTGAAAACTTGAAAACTGGGTTGCCTCCCAAAAAGTGTTAAGTTTACCGTTTTCAGTCAGACCATGCTGATTCTCTCACCTATCTCGTGTCAAATATTGGATTGATAAATTTTAATAGTTTTGGATTGCCAATCTCAAGAAGATGGCCTTTGATAAATTTTAATATTTTATTATCAAAAAGTGTTTCACATCCCCATTGTTAATTGTAGTAAGATAATTTTCAGATCCTTGTTTGTTGAGAATTTCTCCTATTTGTTCTTCTAAAATGCTCATGAATTGAGTTTTTAGGTTAGAAATTGAGTTTGAAGTGATGGGTACTGAAAGGGTGTCTTTTGATTCTAAACATGTATTCTCAGATGTGACCAAGGGCAATTTCAGATCTGAAGGAGGTAATTTTAAAGTGGAAGAACCGACTTCTAGGGCTGAAGAAAATATAACTTTTGGTGGATATATCTCGGGTAGCTCATCAGCTTTGTTCTCGTAATCACTTAGATCAATATTAATACTGGGATCAGGTTCTTCTATTAGGCTAGTCTTAGTACTAATATCCTCTTCTAAATTCTCTTTTTGGCTAGCATCAGTACTAGCCCACTCACCTGGACTTGATATGAGTCCTTAAGAATTTTATCTTTTGTAATCTCAGAGATTACTATATCAATTTCAAATTGAGGATTCTTAGGTGAGATATTGGATTGATGACTTGATCCAGGTAGTTAGTGGATGGGTGGGTCATTTTCAAAATTTGATATTGGTTCATTTGGCAATTGACCTAGTTCTCTCCTCATGGTAGACTCAGTTAATTGATCTATTTTGCTTTTAACCAGACGAGAGATTGCTGTTAGGTCATGATCAATTGTTGTAGTTGGTTTAATCTATCATCAGCTAGATTAGTCTATTGAGGAGGTGGGTATGACGGCTGATTTTGATATAATGGCTGGATAGATTGACTGGACTGACGTCTATTGTAGGCATAATTCTGGTATGGAGACCTACTCTGAAAGTTTTGCAAAGAAAGAATTTGGGTCTGAGCCTGAGTCTGTTGGGGTCTCCAAGAAAAATTAGGATGTTCCTCCAATCTTGGTTATGTGTTAGAGAATGGATTATTGACAGGTTTTGGAGTAATCTTGGATAGCTTGAACTTATTCTTGAATGAAAGATGAAAACTGTGTAGCCATGAGATATTCGCTCACATGATGGGCCAGGCTAGCACAGATAGAACAAATCTCTTGATAATTAGGTGGTGGTGTGTATTGTGTAGGAGATTGTTGACCTAATGCTAGGAACTGATCAAATTTTTGGATAAGAAGGTTGACTTTATCTAATCTTTGGGCTATTAGGTTCATATCGGCCTTAGGACTAGAGTCTGTTTGCTTGATCTCAAAAATTCCTGCCTGCTTTTGGTGAGGGATTGATCTTTCGTAGGAAGATAATGAAGCATGATTGATTGAATTTTCACTCAAGTTTTAAATAAAGTGTAGGCTTCATCCTCACTTTTACTCATAAATGCATCCCCACAAGATGCATCTACCATCTATCTATATTGGTCACCTAAACCCTCACAAAAAGCTTGAACAATTTGCCACTTAGATAGACCATGGTGTGGGCATTTTCTAAGAAATTTCTTCAGTCTCTCCCATGCTTCATGAATTTGTTCTCCTAGAAGCTGAGCAAATCCAGTGATGGCTCACCTTATGGTGTTGGTTCGACCTATGGAATAAAATTTCTTAAGAAAATCATGCTGCATTTTAGCCCAGTTTGGATTGATCTCCCTATTGTGCCAAGCCAATACTTGGCTTTGTCTTTAAGTGAGAAGGAGAATAAGGTCAATCTAAGTGCATCATCAGTAAAATTTTGAATTTTCATCATGGAACAAATTTCTAAGAACTCGTCCAGATGCTTGTAAGGATCTTCATTAGTATTTCCATAGAAAGATGGGAGCATCTGGATTGTGGTCGACTTGATCTCATAGTGGCTTGCAGGGATATCAGGTAAGTGGATACAAGTGATGGATTATAGGTGGAAGGAATAAAATATTCCTTCATCTGTCTAGGTGGTTCTCTAGGATCTCCAGCCATCTAATTTTCAGGTTTAATATGAATCAACCGTTCAATCTCAAGATTGGGTTCAACTAGATCAGGATAGAGAGATTTTCTACTTTGCATATACTAGTGCAAACCCTAATGTATGATTCAAGTTTTGTTTTTGTTTCATTTTTTTTCTTTTCTTTTTTTTTAAGAGAAAAAGGAGAGAGAAGAAAGAAAGAGCCGTAGACCTAGATACGTAAGGTGGAAAGAATTAGTTGTGGTTTAGTGTTCATTATAATCAAGTTAGCAAATAATTAAACCTAGACACCTATGGGTTTCTTAGACCTAACAGTTTGATGTAGAGTGGCTTATCTTAAATGCAAATTAGATTTGTTCTCACTTCCTTCAACTAGCCAAGTAAGAGGTGGGATCAAGGGGTCCTCCTGTTGCTTGCCTTAGACACCAATTGAATTGGTCAGGTAAGCTAATAGAACCAATTAAATAACCACAAATCCACTTAGGCTGAGCCTTTATAACCTCTAGCCTTAGACATCAGTTTCAGGAGTGAGTCCGGACTTACTTTGCACTTGACTTGACCACAATACTCAGAATTGAACTCGATTAATACTAGGAGCCAATGTCTACTTGATTTTAGTTAGGCTAGGGTTAATGTAGGATGCTGGTTGGTTGTTTTTGGGCCAAAGAAGGGTGATGAAATCTCCACCTTATCTTATTATGGGTGTTGCCCTTAAATTGATTTGAGATGAATATCCACAACCAATTTCAAACAAGAGGTTCTATACAACTAAATTAGATGTATGAAACTAATAAAACTTGAAAGCTTGCCTTGTCTCTAGCGATCATCAAAAATAAATCTACAATGATGAATGCTCCTAAAAATTAAGTTTCTACTCTTGTCATATAATTTTTATTAGATTTATGTGGATGAATTTTAGGTTAATTAAAAAAATAATAATTAATACTAAAAAAAAATAGTTAAGGCTACGGTTAGGATTGATCTCACCAACTTGGAAGCTTTCTATCCTCTTTTTTTTGAATTTTTGAATTTTTTTCTGTAAAAAGATAAAAAAAGTTAGTAAGCAATAGTTATAAAAAAATTAAAGAAATCAAATATTAAAATTGGTGCCTTCCCTGGCAATGGCGCCAAAAATTTGATAGGGTTAAGATGCTGTCGTTAGGACACCGTGATTATCAATCAAATTTTGACTTCAATAAAAATTAAAAATATGTAAAAGTAGTGAGTCGGATCAAATCCACAAAAAAGGTAAGATTTTGATTTAAATCTTTGATTTTATAAAAAAAAATAAAATTTTGAAGAAAATAAAATTTTGAAGAAAATAATTTAAGTCAAAAAATAAAAATTAAAAGTATAAAAAATAAATCAGGTACTAAGATCTACTAATTAGATCCTAGAATCTACTTACAATAAAAATAAATAATAAAATTTAAAAAGTATAAAAATAAATTGATACTAAGATCTACTAATTAGATCCTAGTATCTACGTGTAAAAAATAAAAGACAAGAATTTAAAGTATAGGAAAATAAATTTTGCATTAATTAAAATTAAAATTTAAGTACAAAAAATTTAAAAGAAATAATAAAATAAAATAAAAATAAAACTATAATAAAAATCTAAAGTTGATCAGCTAAGCCTCATCAAGAAGATGGTTGATGACCTCTCCATCTTTCATCATACTCCGTAGAGCGAACTGGCTTCTCTATTTCTTTTCTTTGGATCTCTAAAGCTATTTAATTTTTTTTATTTTTTTCTATACTTTCTACTCAATTTTTTTGCTCTTAAAATTTATTTTTGGACCTCCTATTTATAGATAAATTTTTCATAATTTTTTGGTAGGAAAAGGAGTCCTAAAACCCTTAAAAATCATATTAATCTCTTTAGAAATATTTCTGACCGTCGGATCTGGATTGGACCGCTCAAATCTGTCCAAAAATCAGTCTTTTACTCCTTATCATGGTCGAATTTGATTCTGACTATTCGATTGCATAATTTAAATCCTTAACACAGTCAGGAGCATCCTCAGCCATCCGATCGTATGATGGATCACTTCTGGCCGTCGGATCGCGCAAAAAAAATCCTCTTATAAACAGCAATGAACAGCAACCATTGGATCTATGTCGAATTGAATCTCAGCCATTGGATCACATCCAGGATCTTTCTCTCACTGTGAACCATGCCTGTGGACCGCATAACTATTCTCGTGGATCGTGTCCTGGCTCTGTGGACCGATCGATCGGTCTACCGTATACTGAAGGCTATTTTCTTTATTTTTTAGGATATTTTAGCTTTGTTTTTGCTCTAATTTTTACCTGAAAAATTAGAAAAGATATGTATTAAATTTTTCAAAAATTTCTCTTCATTTTGATGTTTAAATTACTTAATTAAATTAACATATATTTTTTTATAAATATATCTAATTTCATATTTTTTCAAAATCACTTATTTTTTAAGAAAATTCAATAAATTCTTGAAATTAGGATTTTTAAGAAGATGTTAGCACCATAAATTATCAAAAATATCTACAATAAATATAAAAATATACCACTTATTAGAAACTCCTTTCAAAATATGTATGTCAATTCCATGCATATGAAATCCGTGGCTCTAATACCACTGTTGGAATTTTTATATCGGGGCATGCATGTATGTTTTAAAATTTTTATTTTTTAAATATCATAATAAAATAGTATATTAAAATATTTTTAATCTATATCATGCATGCATAAACATAAACCACAAAGATCTACTTCATATGCTAAAATTGTACATATCCTAAAATTTAATATGTGATCGAATCACATACCTGTTTCATAATTTTTTTTCTTCAAATCTGAATCTGAAAAAGAAGAGACTCTCTCTTAGCCATGCAAGTATCCGATCTCTATGGGTATCCACTTGGAATCAGCCTAGAGCAGTCTTCTTCAAATTGAATTTTTTTTTCTAAGAAAATTCAGCCTGCGAATCTGAACGAAGTCTGGATCGTGATCAACTCTTGGATCCTTTCCTTGATCTTCTTCTTCTCTTACTTTGCTTCCTTAGATTATGCTGCTACCATGTAGTGGAAACTAGTACACAAGGGATGTCCAACAGCCCTTGGGTGTGGAAGAGAGAGGATGCCCAAAAGGGATGGGGCATTTGGATGTCTAAGGGAGAAGAGAGGGAGAGAGGAAGAGAGAAAGAGAGGGCATGGGGCTCTCCTTGGTGGGCGTGGGGAAGCTAGTTTGAGTGTCTAGGGCTTAGAGAAGATCCTTTTAAATAGGCATAAGATTTGAATCCTATTCAAAACTAAATAAGCTCTTAATACAAGTCCTACTTGCATTAGGAAACCTATTAGGTGCCTACTCTTGGAGCCTTTGCGCCCACTAAATCACACCCCAAAGGACACCCCATATAGGATCCATAAGCTCTCTAAAGATGGAACATGCCTAATTTGATCAAATCAAGTGGTGCCCCATCAAAACTATCAAAGAAATAAATTAAGGATTTGTACCCTTAATTTATTTGATCTAAAATTTTAGGCACCCAATAAATTTAATTCATTTAGGTTATCAATAGATAATTAAATTTGAATTATCTTATCAAATAAAAAATCAAATATAAAGAGAAAATTGGGTCCAATCATGTGCTAGAAAGATAACCTTGAACTCAATAGGGTTTCTCTAAACCAATTGAGATTTCACAAGCCCAATTGCTTATTCCAGATCTAATCTCTTTATTATGTGACCCCATAGATTTAATTTATCTGGTAGTGAGACATACAATGATCTTTATCAAAGTATCATTGAAATTCTTTTCAATAGATCGGAATAATTCAACTCTAACTCATCGAGGATTGTCGATCCTGAACAATCCTAGTGAGCTCTTACAATCCACTAGTAACACCTAGTAGTATGTAGTGACAATCTAGTAAAATTAAAAATAAACCTCAAGATGTAGTTAACGTGTAATTCAGTCCCTCTATCATGAGTCCCGATTCATGGATAAATCGTCAAACCTCAACATCAGTCATATGATAGATTCAATCAGCTCAAGTCCAATTATGATTTTTATAGAATTTTTTTTCATCAATCACACTGATGTGGCCACAGACTCTTGGACTTAGCCTCTCAAATCCTATAGGACTACTCCTCTCTATCAAGGTCGATAGATCCCATCTTGATGCATACCCTACTTCTATAGTGGATCAACTATCACCAACATCTACTACAAGGGCTCATTGAGATCCATGTTTATGTGTCAGTCAAACTTCAGTAGCCTCACTGCAAGCAATAGTACCATCTCAGGTCAAAAGACCATTCACACAACTCAGCATCGAGACAATCACTGATGATCGAATAGAAATTCAAGTGATCTCTCGTATGGTCATGCTCGATATTAGTTTTCTCTAACAACTATCTGCACTCATCACTTAGTGTCTCTATACTGTAGACTAAAGACTCATCTATCCTAAAGGAAGTGATTTATACATCGGTCTATCCGGATTGATCACCATCCTCATGATAATACTATGATCAAAAGTATTTAAAAATTAATTATATGTCTCTAATTCTCAACACTTTGAGAATATGTATAAAAAAAAATTAATTTCATGGATGATTCAAGGATACATCACACTTGAATAAAAAATAAACTTACCTTTTTATTGATCAAATCAATGTATTAAGTATAAAATTATTCTAGATTTTTTACAATATGTCAGTCATATTGGCTTCTAGGACATACATGTAATACGAGGATTCTCTCTACCATATCTCTCAGAAGCGACGATCATCGATCCGTACTCAGGTATCGAGTTCTGAACTCAGATAGGTGTAGATTTGATCTATCATTTACATCTATGCATGTAGATTTTATCATATGATTATTTTAGATTTTATATGCAACATATCTTGTCATAGATCCTAGAGTAGGTTGATTTGATGATTAGATTATATGCATATTAGATTAATTTGATTAATCTAGTTGACTTTCACTATAATTTATTCAAAAAAATTTTGAAATACATGCACGAAATCGTCTGCATTTCCAACAGTGGTATCAGAGTTAGGTTCATTATGACATATTATATGTATATATTAAATTTAAATTTAATTTTAATTTTATTTAAATCTGATATGTGATATTTTGATCTAAATTTGATTAATGATTGATCACACAAAGTGATATAAAGTTGTCCTGCTCTGGGGTTTACCCCTTAAATGAAAAGATTATCCTAGTTTATACTGATCTTTGATAAAATCTGATTTTATATATTGCATGTGATATTTTTGATCTGATTTAGATGTTATCTAAGATTATGATCAGATCTAATATAATTTAGATTAGATCTAAATTCAAACATATATGATATGTGATTAGATTAGATGATCCGATTACTAAGTACTTGGATTTGGTTGATCACCAGATCATCCCGTCATAGGAGCAAGAAGGGTTTAAAGATCCTCTCTTCCCATTCGATGAGGTACTCTTATGGCAGAGAGGGGTGCAATGTGATTAGATCCCATGAAGAAGAATGTGAAAGGAATAACTTATTTTTTCTATAAAACTCTAGACCTTAAAATCCTAGGTCTATTGTATGTGATACAAAGTTATATGAAAAATAAAATATCTAATCCATATGATTAAAATTATTTTAATTATAAAAAAATAAAATTTTAAATCATAAAATATTTAGATGTGATCTAAAAGATGTTTATGATTGATTTTATTTTAGTATTATGTAAGATTTTTCAGATCTAAAACTCTTTGAATCATACTCGCACAATTATTGAATCGATCCAATTTTAAACTGAGTTGATCTAGTCCCATTATGTAGCTTACTCAATGTTGATTGAGTCAATCTAATTTCAAAATAAAAAATTTTTGCATAAAATTTGTTGTAAATTGTTTACAAAATGAAAAGGTTGAAATTGTTTCAAATCTAAAGCTAAACCCATATTGATATTGAAACTTAATTAAGAATTAAGTGTTGGATTGATTAGATCTAGAATTATGATTTAAGATCTAATGACATTGCATAAAATATGAGAGCATGGGTTAGCTCAAATCAGATCCTTTTAATTGGGTTAGACCTAAGGTTAGAATCAAAGAGTTAATGGATAAAATAGAAAAATTGATTAAATCTAAGCCAATGTTGAATTAGATTAAATCAGAATTTTTCTAAAATCAATACAATAGTTGTAGATGGTCAAGTCCATATCTTTGATTAGATCAAATAGACTTTGATTGTGGTTCAATGATTGAACTCGAATAATTAGGTTGGTCAAATTGAAACTAATTAATCAATTAGTGTCTAAGATAAGTTTGGCATTTAGATCAGTGATTTATAATTGAGAGCGGCTTATCTGACCATTTCGATGGTGTCTAAAGCAAGCTTAGCAGACCCTTCCACCAATCTCACTTATCTGACCAATTTGATGAATTATATTTTGATTAGATCGCTAAGTGATTCGAGTTAGGACATGCTATTAAGGTTGATCAGTGTGAATGATCTAGGTGCCATTTCAACCAATATGATCTTAATCCAATTCAATAACTTGATGAAGTCAGTGGAAGGATTGTGGTTTACTGGTTGATCTCTTCTCTCTTCTCTAAATTGATTAAATCCTCTAAATTATTAGGTCCTTAAAATAAGCTGGTTATAGTGATAACTAGATCATAGCCTCCCATTAAGATGAATGGTAATGGTCCATAATTTTTGATTAACATTGCAGGCATCATCCGTCTAATGTTCTTGCTGAATGATAGAATTATCATTTATCATATGATGACTCTATTATACTATTTGATGATGGTTGGGTTGATCGAGCCATACTCGAACCTAATCATTCATTAGTTAGAATCACTGAGTAGGTTCATGTTAATGGTTTGACCTAATCAAAATTTTCAGTGGAGGCCCGTTGCTTACTGAAATAAAATCTGAGGTTAAATTAATTACTAAAAGTTGTTTGGAGAAATAATTAGTTAAGAACCTATTCATAGGTGCATATGGATTGACCGAGCCATCCTTGAGCTTATATGCAGTCTATGTAGATTCTAGTACCCACTAAAAGATTAGGGTAATTCTCCGAATTGGAGGTAGAGGCTATCAATTCGTATAAGATAGTGAGAGAACTTTTAGACTAAAGTCCAAGTCATTAGGCTTAGTCAATTCATAAATATATAGGTCTTGTATTTTTTTTTCAATTATAGCTAAATGTCAGTTGCTCCATTCACTGTTTAATAGTGACTGATTTATAGGACTCAACTTCGATAATTGTATCGAAAGTTGCAAATAG
Organism: Elaeis guineensis; assembly: GCF_000442705.2. Taxonomy (NCBI): domain Eukaryota; kingdom Viridiplantae; phylum Streptophyta; class Magnoliopsida; order Arecales; family Arecaceae; genus Elaeis; species Elaeis guineensis. The sequence continues at coordinate 98,032,360 of NC_026000.2, forward strand.
TTCTAGAGTATGAATGGATCCTATATATGATTACATATCCAATACCTAATATTTTCATATCCAACACACATGATGCGATCAAAGGTACTTATTAGAAGTGGCCAAATGATCGTATCACCATATGGTATTTTTTGAGAGCAATAAAAAATATGAATTTAGTTGTAAATTCATTGATGCTCAATGAGAGAAAATCTTTCAAATGTTGAAGGAGTTCTTTTGTACCTCTAAAAATATATCTTCAATGAAAAAATAATTCTTTGAGAAAGAAAAAGAAGGTGCAAGAGAGTCGTATTTGGACTGATGAGCCCAAACTGATAAAAGAGTCCAAAGTTAACCTAGTCTGATAGAGTCCCTTGACCCGAATAGGCTAAGGAAGAGAAATCAACAAAGTATTACTGAACAATATACTTATATGATAACACCTTGTGATTTCTCTATCTATGACACTACTACCTAGGTATTGGATATCAAAAGTCTATGCAAATTATTGCAACAACTTCAGATTAGTAGAAAGATTGAAAACAACAAGAGATTTCTGAATATTGGACATGGAAGTTATATTCCAATCCTGGATTTAAGAATCATCGAGCCTATTTTTGATTTTAAAAATATTATTTTAGTGATTGTCACTATTGTTTAATAATTTTATGATATCATTATGAATAATATCAAAATCATGTGGATAACTGAGAAATGATATTTACGAATAGTCATAGCTTGTTAGTGTAATGTACACATCAATCAAACACTCTAAAGTAGATAATGTCACGTATGACTACTTTTGGTATTGAAGGCTCGATCACATAAATAAGAATAAAATCAACAAGAGATAACTCTCAAAGTTAATGATTGTAAATCATTATTTACTTGTCAATCCTATCTTCTTAGTAACATGACCAAGTCACCTTTTGTTGGAAAAGGTGAACAAACCAATGATATTTTGAATCTAATACATACTGATGTATTAGATCTACGAATATGTTTGCCATAAATTTGGATTATTTGAAACATTCAAATAATCTTAATAAGGTAGAGAAGCAACTTGAAAGAGTATTGAAACTCTTTGGTCAGACCAAGAGGAGAATATCTTTCTAGTAATTTTTTGACATATCTAGAAGAGAATAGGATTCTCTCTTATTGTAATCAACTTTGTTAGACATAGTTCGATCCATGATGGAGCTTACAAGTCTGTCAGTCTCTTTTTAGAGTTATGCTCTTGAGATTGCTTGTTATGTTCTGAACTGGATTTTTAATTAATCAGTCGCAAAGACTCTATATGAGATATAGACTAGACTTAAGCCAATACTTTCTTGCTTTAGGGTTTGGGAGTGTTTATTTTATGTCAAGTATTTACAGATCGATTAGCTTGGATCCCGATCCTATATGTATTATTTTGTAGGATAATTCTAAAGAATTTAAGAGATATAACTTCTACCTTGCTAAAAAATAAGAGTTGTTTGGTTTTCCGTTCAAAAAAGGATGGTGAAGGAACTGATGCCTTTAATGTGGAACTGATGAAGTTCGACAGGTAGAAGAACCAACACAATCTGGTGAACCTATAGAATTGGATTTAATTAGATCAAATCTGGAACCCATTATAGAAGCACCATTAAGGAGATTCGGTAGAGTACCGCATCTGTCGGATGGATACTTCGGTTTGTAGTTCTGGGACATGATCCTGTTGAACTTAAAGAGAACAATAAGGATTTGATCACCTATATGGATGCCATGCATAAGTCCAACTCCAATTAATGGTTTGGAGCCATAGAGTCTGAAATGAAGTCCATAAAGATCAATGGTGTATGGACACTTATTGATCCACTCGAAGGGATAAAACCCTTAGGGTGTAAGTGGATCTTTAATAGGATCAAAGAGTGCTGACGAGAAGATGGAGACCTACAAAACTCATCTGGTTGCCTAAAGATATCATCAATATTATCGCATTGACCATAACGAGATATTTTTTTCTGTGGTAATGCTAAATATTTTAGAGTTGGAACGTACATTTTGATAAGTGATCAAAATGCATGGCTTTATTGAAAATAAAGAAGAAACCTATAAATACAAATGGATTAATAGTTCTATGAGTATATTTCTTATTTTGTATGTGAATAAAATTTTTTTAATAAAAAATGGCATTCCTTACATTATGAGGAATAAAGATTTTGCTATTATCATTGCTTTCTATAAAGGACTTTGAAAAAGTATCTTTCATCCTAGAAATGAAGATCTATAAAGATAGATCTAAGAGGCTGCTTGAGTTTTCTCAGTCCAACATACATAGGATGTTTATGAGTAGAATTTGTTCTATCATGTACACCAAGTATGAGATCGGATATGGTGTACCCATTAGGGTAGTGAGTGGATACCTACAAGATTCGGATGAGAATCACTGGAAGGTCATCCTTAAGTATTTGAGATATACTAAGGATCAGCGACTCAGTTATGGAGAATCTGACTTAAAACTTATAGAGTATGACTATAGTTTTTAGTTGGACATAAAAATAGCAAGAACGTGTTGGAATATATTCTTACCCTAAATAATAGAGCAATCGGCTAAAAAAGTTTCAAGTAGAAAATTATAGTCAAATTCAATTTCTGAGGCAGAATGTATTACAGCATCCGATGCTTGCAAAGAAGCTATGTGATTATAGAGGTCCATTTGTAGGAACCAGATCTAGGGTTTCAGGGTTAGATCCTGAAACTTTTTCAAGATCATACAGTGGAAGACTAAAATAAATTAAAATTTATTTTTTAAAATCAGAGAATCCCTAGATCTAAGATCCTATTACATGATTATTATATAGCATTAAATCAAAAATTAAAATATATAAATATAGCATGAACTACATGTTGATCATATCAACATGTTTCTATACCACATCTAATGTATGTATTAAACAATAGATCAGATCTATTACCTTGCAAGTTAGACGCTCTAACCTCGCTGATCCGGGCTTAAGGATGATGTTGCAAGCCACACACGCATCCGGCCTCTAGGAGTCATCCACACGAGCCCACGAATCTCGATCAGAAGTCCTGCTTCAGGAAATCAGCACAGTATGCTAGTACTGCGTTGATCCTTCTTTGATGGTTGATCAGGTGTCTCCTTCTTCTTGATTTGGACTCTTCCAAAGATGGAAAGTAAAAGGAGGAGTTTCAGATCTGAGACGCTCTCAGGAAACTCAATATGGAGGGAGGAAAGATATGAAAACAAAAACCCTAGAAGAAGACCCTCTTCTTCTTCACGTTTTTCTCTCTAGACACCCTAACTTGTATCTTTTATATCTCCATGACCCAAATGTATTTCTCTCTGATTTTTGGATGGAACAAAGGTATCTCAGATCTCTATCTTCTCTTAAAATTTTATGAAAAACTCATTTTATACAAAGAGATATGATAGAGTCCTTATCTAGGTCAAATACGTAGTCAAGGCTTATCCAAACATGGCAAGTTAAGGGGCGCCCAACTCTTGAGCACCTCCTCCATATTTTCATACATGGATCACTAGAAAAGGATGCAAAATATATACCCTAAAAGCCATGAAAATTCCAAAAAAAATTTGGATAAATTCGGTGCAAAATTGAAAGAGTTTTGGATTTCTGAAACTCTATCTCATAGAATTCGAAATCCAAACTTATTCCTTTTTGATTTGATCCAAACCACCTTCCATGTAAGAAAGAAGAGAGGAAACCTTTCATGAACATGGGAGAGACCTGGGAGAGGGATTTTGTCGCACAAAATAAGTGGAGATTGGCGTTGAATAAGAGAGAGGGCGTGGGGAAGGCTTATGTGGCGCAAGGTGGAATCCTAGTCTTACTAGGATTCTATCTCATGACTTGTTTTAATTTGGTTTCTCAAACCAAATCAAACCAAAATTAGATCAACCTAATTAAAATAGGTCTTAACATAATTAAAACCTAATTTAATCAGATTAAATTAGATTTAAATCTGATTTAATTTTCTAATCAAATTAGAAATTAGATTAACCCAAGTCCTAGTTGAACTAGGACTAGTTTTTCCTTGCACTTGGCTTATCCAATAAACCAATTGGACTTGATCCAATCAAGCCCAAAATAAATCTAATTAAATCATATTTAATTAGACTTAATCTCAGCCCATTGGCTTAATCAAATTAAGCCAATTAGCAATCGAATTGCTAATCGATCCTCCTGCAATACTTGCACTGGGTTAAATATCAATCGTATTGATCATTTAACCCTAGAACGATTCTTAATCGTTGATCAACCATCCGATCGGATCATGAACTCTAATGTGTGTGACCTCATAGGTCTGAACCTAAGCCGGTAGCACAGAAATAAATTTTTATACCAATCGAAGTGACCATCTAGCAATGGTACCCGACGACCGGATAGGTCGAATGTGTAGAACAACATCCTTAGAACCCATGCGGATATAGTTTTCATATAATTCATCTCCTTGACCAAAATGATCATAGGACACCCCAGAGTTCAACTGTCAACTCTGATCAGGTTGTCCACATTGTATTTCAAAATATCAAATCCATCTGATGGATTACCCTGGCCAAGATTTTGCTAAATTGAAATACAGCGACTCATTCTTCTCCAACTCTTAGAGTGGTCAATCTCATCTCGATCACACTCTGACTTCGTAAGTACTTGACTGTGCCCAGAAGCCTTCCATCCCTGAATTAGAAATTTAGTTAGTCCAGTACCAAAGTACAGTGAGTTGCTTGCAAGTCACTGAGGCGATCTTAAGTCTAAGGGACACTTATACCTATATCCCATCAGAGACATTCTCGACAGCAGAATGCTCTGGAGTTGGTCACGTTCAATGATGATGTACCCTTACATCTCACTTGTATGCCATACCAGTGTCTCCACACTCCTTGGTTAAGAGGACAACCAACCCATATGGCCTACAGCGACCTATGCTCGATAGAAGCTGTCATCCTTATTAACAGCCTATCATTTGGTCATGAATAGTTTTAAGGACTAATCGATAAATCCTCTCTTTATCGAACTTTAATAGTCTTAAGGACTTCATCATAACAACGGAGTTCATTAGAAGATGAAAGCTTATGATGAAGATGCCAAATATATTTTATTTATTAACAAATCAATTACAATACTTGGTTGCTCAACCGTCAACAGCTTGACGATTGGCTTTTGGGACATATTTCTCAACAACTCCCACTTGTCCTAAAGCCACTCAGCACAGTATCTAATACCCATCTTCGACTTGTAGTTGTCGAACTCCTTTATTGCCATGGCTTTAGTGAAGGGGTCGGCCAGGTTCTCCTTTCCGTCGATCTTCTGAAGGTCGACGTCACCTCGATCCATGATCTCCCGAACCAGGTGGAAGCGGTGCAAGATGTGCTTCATCCGCTGATGTGCTTTGGGTTCCTTCACCTGAGCTATGGCACCAGTGCTATCACAGTAGAGCAGAACCGGACCATCGAGGGAGGGTACTACTCCGAGCTCGTTGATGAATTTCCTCAGCCACACAGCTTCCTTCGCGGTATCCGATGCTGCGATGTACTCCGCTTCACAAACAGAGTCTGCCATAGTATGCTGCTTGGAACTCTTCCAGCAGATGGCTCCACCATTCAAAGTAAAGATATAACCGACACGCTCCTGCTATCATCATGATCAGATTGGAAGCTGGAGTCTCTGTGAACCCCACAAGTTTCAGATCTGACTCGCCATAAACCAACCATTGGTCCTTAGTATTTCTCAAATACTTAAGGATGGCTTTAAACACTTTCCAGTAATTTTCTCCAGGATCAGATTGGTATCTACTCACTACTCCTAGTGAGTATGCCACATCTAGTCTTGTACATGTCATGGCGTACATGATAGATCCCACGGCTGAAGCATATGGGACTCTACTCATACGCTCTCTCTCTTCAGGAGTTGTCGGACAATCCTTCTTAGAGAGAGAAATTCCATGGCCTATCGGTAGATAGCCCTTCTTGGAATTCTCTATGCTGAACCTCTTCAGCACAGTGTCTATGTACATGGACTGGGATAACCCAAGCATCCTTTTAGATCTATCCCTATAGATCTTCATCCCTAGGATGTAGGATGCTTCACCCAAGTCCTTCATGGAGAACTGTGATGACAACCAAATTTTTATTCCCTGTAGTGCGGGCATGTCATTTTCGATTAAGAAAATGTCATCCATGTACAAAATAAGGAATACCACAACTGGACCATTTGCCCATTTATAGATGCAGGGCTCTTCTCCATTCTTAATGAAGCCATACATTTTGATCACCTTATCAAAATGCATGTTCCAACTCCGAGAAGCTTGCTTCAATCCATAAATGGATCTCTGAAGCTTGCACACCTTGAACTCATCTATGGATGTAAACCCCTCAGGTTGTATCATATACACCTCTTCGGTTAGCTCTCCATTCAGGAAAGCTGTCTTTACATCCATCTGCCAGATCTCATAATCTAGATGGGCAGCTATTGCAAACATTATCTGAATGGATTTGAGCATTGCCACAGGGGAAAACGTCTCGTCATAGTCAATACCATAATGTTGACGATACCCCTTGGCGACCAGACGGGCTTTATAGGTCTCCACCTTTCCGTCTACGCCCATCTTTCTTTTGAAGACTCATTTACACCCAATGGATTTAACCCCTTCCAGGTGGGTCAACCAATGTCCATACATCGTTGACCTTCATGGACTCCATTTCGGATTTCATGGCTTCAAGCCATTTCTCAGAATCAAGTCTCTGCATTGCATCCATATAGGTGATCGGATCCTCATTATTCTCATCAAGTTCGATGGGATCACCATCCCGAACCAAGAAATCATAGTATCTGTTCGGCTGACGCGGTACTCTACTGGATCACCTTAATGGTGCAGGTATATTGGGCTCCGGATCTGATCTAATCATATCCGACTCAGGTTCAGCTATTGGTGTCGGTCTTTCTACCTGTTGAACTTCATCAAGTTCAACCTTAGAGGCAACGGTTCCTTCACCAAGGAACTCCTTTTCTAAAAAGATTGCCTTAAGGCTGACGAACACCTTTTGTTCATCAGCATGGTAGAAAAAATATTCTTTTGTCTCTTTGGGGTACCCTATGAATGAGCATTTGTCAGACCTAGGTCCAAGTTTGTCTGTGACTAATCGTTTGACATAGGTCGGGCACCCCCAGACCCTAAGGTGTGTAAGTGCTGGCTTACGTCCCGTCCATATCTCATATGGAGTCTTAATTACAGACTTATTTGAAATCCTATTTAACAGATAACTGGCCGATTCGAGTGCATATCCCCAGAAGGATATCGACAAGCTAGCAAAACCCATCATGAATCGGACCATGTCTAACAGAGTCCGATTCCTTCTTTCAGACACACCATTATGCTATGATGTTCCTGGAGGAGTCCATTGGGAGAGAATCCCATTCTCTCCTAGATATGTGAGAAATTCACTAGAAAGGTATTCTCCTCCTCGATCAGATCGAAGAGTTTTAATACTCTTTCCAGTTTGTTTTTCTACTTCACTTCAGAATCGTTTGAACATTTCAAATGAATCTGACTTAGTTTCATCAGATAGACATATCCATATCGGGATAGGTCATCCATGAAAGCTATGAAGTAGAAATATCCACCTCTAGCACTGGTGCTCATGGGCCCGCATATATCAGTATGTACTAGGCCCAAGAGCTCAGTAGCTCTCTCACCTTTTTCAGTAAAAGGTGACTTGGTCATTTTACCAAGAAGATAGGACTCACAGGTTGGAAGTGATTCACAATCACTGACTTCGAGGATTTTCTCTTGAGTCAACCTGTTTATTCTGTTCTTGTTTATATGACCTAGCCTATAGTGCCATAAGTAGATATCTGACATACTATCTAATCTAGGGTGCTTGCCAGTAGAATAGACTCTTATCGGGCTTAATCTTTCTGGTCTGACTCTGCACTGATGTCCCAGCCTGAACTTGCACCTTCTTCATTTTCTTCTTCTTGTTCTTCTTCCCTTTCTTAAAGGATCGAGAACCAGAAGATGAACCTCCCACTGAGTTCACTGACTCCTTGTGAAGTTGGTGATCCTTCTCAAAGTTCTGAAGCAACCCCAGTAACCTGTGGTAGTTTACTTCAGACTTTATCATTCTATAATGAGTGAGGAATGGGGATAAGACTTGGGCAGTGAGTTCAGTATTGCATCTTTCCCAAGCTGCTCATGCAAAGGAAAGCCGAGCTTGCTCAATCGTTCCATCAGCTCGATCATGTACAATACATGATTAGTGATAGAGGCATCATCCCGTATTTTGGCGTTGAAGATGGCACAACTAGTCTTGTGCCTTTCTACGTCATCGGGTGTGCCAAAGGCATCCTCCAACACTTGAAGCATGTCCTTTGGCTGAGCCATCTTGAATCTGCAACTGAACTCGTCGCTCAGGCAGCCAGCATGATACAGCGCACCGTGGTCCGATCACTGAGCCACTTCTGGTAAGTATCTCTGACTGTTCCACATGCATTGACAGCTGACTCCTCAGGTGCAGGATCCATTATCACATATAGGATCCGTTCATGCTCCAGGACTATCTTCAACTTTCGGTACCAGCTACCGAAGTTGGGTCCCACCAACTTATCATTGTCCAACAATGATCGGAGCAATAAGGAAGTGGCTATATTTACACAAAGGAGAACCATAACCTAATTAGTAATTGATTCATTAAACCTAAAGATTTGGACTTTAATCAAAAGATTTTTCTCACTATTTTATTCGAATTGGTAGCCTCTACCTCCAATTCGAGGAATTACCCTAATTTCTTAGTGGGTACTAGAATCTACTTGACTGCACACAAGTCCAACTTTGGTTGGCCAACCCATGTACATCTAAGAGTAGGTTCATAACCAATTGTTTCTCTAAACAATTTCTAGTAATTTTAATTTTGCCCCAGAAATCTAATCAGTAGGCTTTGGCCTCCACTGTAAGGATTCGGTTAGGTCCAACCATTAACATGATCATACTTGGTGTATCTAACCAACGAATGATTAAGCCCAACTTTGGTTGGCTCACCTAACCACCATTAGAAAGACACTTCCAAGTCATCATATGATGAGTGATAATTCCATTAGTCAACAAGCACCAGGCCTTTGGGTCTGCAATGATTATTGAGTTAATAGACTCATTATCAAACACCTTAATGGGAGGCTATGACTCAGTTATCTCCATAACTTTATCATTTTAAGGATCTAATAATTTTAGAGGATTTAAATAATATAGAGGATGAGGTCAGATGAACCAGCTTATCATGATCCTCCTACTGGCTTCACCAAGTCAGCTTAAGGGAGACCATTAAAAGGGCTGGTCTAGGAGCACCTAAATCAGTCACACTGATTTACCTAGCTGACATGGGTCAGCTCGAATAGTCAAGTGATCCAATCAAAATATAATTTCACCAAGAGGTCAGGTAAGTTCAATCAGTGGGAGGGTCTGCCAAAGCTTGCCTTAGACACCATCAGAAATGGCCAGGTAAGTGGGCTCCCAATTAAAAACCACCAGTCTGGTTTACCTTAGGCACCAACTGGTTTAATTAGTTTCGATTAGATCAACCTAACAGTTCGTGCTAGACCGCTTAGCCAAGAATCAAGTCCATTTGGTTCTCATTAAAGACATGGACTTGACCAACTACAACTATTATAATTGATCTAGAGAATCCTTGACCTAATCTAAGACAACAATTGATTAGATTTAGTCAATTCTCTAATTAAGTCCATCTTTAATCTAACCATTGGTCTAACCTAATTAATGGACCTAATTCCCACTAACCCATTAACCCAATGTGTTATGATTTGTGTCTTAGGTTCTTCAATTCACAATCCTAGAACCTAATCAAACAACTTCTTAATTCTTAATTAAGTTTTGGACTGAGGGTTGGGTTTGGCTTTTCAAAAAATAATTTTTATATTTATGAAATAATTTTACAATATGATTCTACCAACCATATTACATGTTTGATTCATAATCAAGATACAAGTGAAATAAATATGAAACTACTTTAGATCTAATCTAAACAGATTCATGTAATTGAAATAATTTCAACTTTAAACAATTTCTTTGCACAAAAATTATTAACAAAGAGATTTTATTTCAGATTTAAACATCTTTTAAATCTAATAAATCATAAATTTAATCTAGATCATATCTAACAAATTTATGATTAAAGATAGATCTACACAAACTAGGACAACCTTTGCACTGTAAGGGATAAACCTTACAGCAGGACAACCTTGCAGTTTGTGATTGATCTAAAATTTTAATTTTAGATTTAATAATTAGATTATAAATTAGATCTAATCTAAGAAATAATCTAAGCATGTATAAATAATCATGTAATAAAGAACCTAGGCTCTGATACCAATTGTAGGAACCAGATCTAGGATTTCAGGGTTAGATCTTGAAACTTTTTCAAGATCATACAGTGGAAGACTAAAATAAATCAAAATTTATTTTTTAAAATCAGAGAATCTCTAGATCTAAGATCCGATTACATAATTATTACATAGCATTAAATCAAAAATTAAAATACATAAATATAGCATGAACTACATGTTGATCATATCAACATGTTTCTATACCACATCTAATGTATGTATTAAACAATAGATCAGATCTATTACCTTGCAAGTTAGACTCTCTAACCTTGCTGATCCGGGCTTAAGGATGATGTTGCAAGCCGCACATACGTCCGGCCTCTAGGAGTCATCCACACGAGCCCACGAATCTCGATCAGAAGTCCTGCTTCAGGAAATCAGCACAGTATGCTAGTACTGCGCTGATCCTTCTTTGATGGTTGATCAGGTGCCTCCTTCTTGATTTGGACTCTTCCAAAGATGGAAAGTTAAAGGAGGAGTTTCAAATCTGAGATGCTCTCAGGAAACTCAAGATGGAGGGAGGAAAGATATGAAAACAAAAACCCTAGAAGAAGACCCTCTTCTTCTTCATGTTTTTCTCTCTAGACACCCTAACTTGTATCTTTTATATCTCCACGACCCAAAAGTATTTCTCTCTGATTTTTGGATGGAACAAAGATCTCTCAGATCTCTATCTTCTCCTAAAATTCACAAAGAAACTCATTTTATACAGAGAGATATGATAGAGTCCTTATCTAGGTCAAATACCTAGTCAAGGCTTATCCAAACATGGCAAGTTAAGGGGCGCCCAACTCTTGAGCACCTCCTCCATATTTTCATGCATGGATAACTGGAAAAGGGTGCATAATATATACCCTAAAAGTCACAAAAATTCCAAAAAAAAATTGGATAAATTTGGTGCAAAATTGAAAGAGTTTTGGATTTCTAAAACTCTATCTCATAGAATTCGAAATCCAAACTTATTCCTTTTTTATTTGATCCAAACCACCTTCCATGTAAGAAAGAAGAGAGAAAACCTTTTGTGAACGTGGGAGAGACCTGGAAGAGGGCTTTTGTCACACAAAATAAGTGAAGATTAGTGTTGAATAAGAGAGAGGGCGTGGGGAAGGCTTATGTGGCGCAAGGTGGAATCCTAGTCTTACTAGGATTCTATCTCATGACTTGTTTTAATTTGGTTTCTCAAACCAAATCAAACCAAAATTAGATCAATCTAATTAAAATAGGTCTTAACCCAATTAAAAATCTAATTTAATCAGATTAAATTAGATTTAAATCTAATTTAATTTTTTAATCAAATTAGAAATTAGATTGACCCAAGTCCTAGTTGAACTAGGACTAGTTTTTTCTTGCACTTGGCTTATCCAATAAACCAATTGGACTTGATCCAATCAAGCCCAAAATAAATTTAATTAAATCATATTTAATTAGACTTAATCTCAGCCTATTAGCTTAATCAAATTAAGCCAATTAGCAATCAAATTGCTAATCGATCCTCCTGCAATACTTGCATTGGGTTAAATGTCAATCGTATTGATCATTTAACCCTAGAACGATTCTTAATCGTTGATCAATCATCCAATCGGATCATGAACTCTAATATGTATGACCTCATAGGTCCGAACCTAAGCCGGTAGCACAGGAATAAATTTCTGTACCAATCGAAGTGACCATCTAGCAATGGTACCCGACGACCGGATAGGTCGAATGTGTAGAACAACATCCTTAGAACCCATGCGGATATAGTTTTCATATAATTCATCCCGTTGACCAAAATGATCATAGGACACCCCAGAGTTCAACTGTCAACTCTGATCAGGTTGTCCACATTGTATTTCAAAATATCAAATCCATCTGATGGATTACCCTAGCCAAGGTTTTGCTAAATTGAAATACAGTGACTCATTCTTCTCCAACTCTTGGAGTGGTCAATCCCATCTCGATCACACTCTGACTTCGCAAGTACTTGACTGTGCCCAGAAGCCTTCCGTCCCTGAATTAGAAATTCAGTTAGTCCAGTACCAAAGCACAGTGAGTTGCTTGCAAGTCACTGAGGTGATCTCAAGTCTAAGGGACACTTATACCTATATCCCATCAGAGACATTCTCGACAACAGAATACTCTGGAGTTGGTCACGTTCAATGATGATGTACCCTTACATCTCACCTATATGCCATACCAGTGTCTCCACACTTCTTGGTTAAGAGGACAACCAACCCATATGGCCTACAGCGACCTATGCTCGATAGAAGCTGTCGTCCTTATTAACAGCCTATCATTTGGTCGTGAACAGTTTTAAGGACTAATCGATAAATCCTCTCTTTATCGAACTTAAATAGTCCTAAGGACTTCATCATAACAACGGAGTTTATTAGAAGATGAAAGCTTATGATGAAGATGCCAAATATATTTTATTTATTAACAAATCAATTACAATACTTGGTTGCTCAACCGTCAACAGCTTGACGATTGGCTTTTGGGACATATTTTCAACACCATTGGCAAGCTAGGAGTGGCACCTTCTAATGATGGTTCTGCTGTATTGTACAACACCGAGCCATAGCTCATGCCTTGGAGCCGAAGTCCCATTAGCTTACTAAGTATTTTACATCACTATCATCTTATTCGAAAAATCTGTTAAGATGACGTCGAACATTAGAAGATCGATGCAAAGGAGGATGTGACCAACCTATTTACTAAAGCCTCAGTATTTAAGAGTTTTGAGATGATAAATCGAAGATGGATATATGATACTATACTAATTGGCTTTAGTCCAAGTAAAAGTTATTGAAAATTGTGTCCTAAAATTAATCGTTTGACGATTGTGCTAACTATAAATGTATATGAATTGATCAATAATAAAAGTTATTTGATCTTTTTCATAAAATTATATTTTTTAATGAACTCTTATATTGTGATGAAGTCCTTAAGATTATTTTGATCGATAAAAGAGGATTTATCGTATAGTCCTTAAACTGATTCACGATCAAATGATATGCTATTATTAGGATGATAGCGATATAAGTGTTGGTCATTGTATGCCATATGCGTTGGTTATCCTCATAACCAAATGATGTGGAGACACTGGTATTGCATATAGGTGACATATAGGAGTACATTGTCACTGAATGTGACCAACTACGAAGCACTCTACGATCAAGGATAGCTCACGAAGGATATGAGTATAAGTATCCCTCTGATCTAAGATCACCACGGTAACTTGCAAGCAACTCACTATACTTTGGTGCTAGACTATCTGAGTGTATAATTTAATGATGGAAGATTTTTGGATACAGTCAAATACTTTTCAAGTCGGTGTGTGAGTCAAGATGGGATTGACCCCTCCGAATTAGTAGGAGTTAATGTATCAATGTATTTCAACTTAGCAAAACCTAAGCTTGGATAATCCATGAGATAGATTTGAAAGATTGAAGTATAATATGGATGACTTATCTAGGATTGACAATTAAATTCTAGGTTATTCTTAAGTATTAAGGTCAAAGGGGTGAATTATACGATAATCATATGCCAGTAAGTTCTTAATGTTGCTTCACCATCATTCGACCTATCCGGACATCAAATCACTATTACTAGATGGTTACATCGATTGATTTAAAAATTTATTCTTATGCTACCAACTTAAGTTCGAATCTTTAGGGTCATACTCAAAAAAAATTTCTGACTGATCATATGGTTAATCAACGATTGAGAATCATTCAAGGACTTAATCGTCAATTCGATTGATGGTTAAACTTATGCAAAAGTTGTAATAAATTTATTCATCAAGTGTTAATAAATTAATAAAAAATTAATTAATAATTAAAATATTAATTAGCTTAATTTGGTTGAGCAAAGATGATTAAATAAAATCTAATTGAATTACATTCAATTAGATTTGACCCGATTAGGTTATAAGATAACCTAATTGCTAAGAGAGAATTATCCCTGATTTGATCAAAATTTTGGTTCAATTAATTTTTAATTTAATTAAAATTTGATTAAAAATTTATGAACTTAATTAGATTAAATTTTATCTATTTTATTTGGACTAAATCAAATGAGATTTGATTTGGATTCAAATAAGGAAACCTAGAGTCCATATAGGATTGGACTCTCCTTGTCCCATGCACCACACTTTGCATGCCATTTTTCCTCATGCACAAATGCTTTTTGCATGAGATTTTTTCATTCCAAAGAGTCCTTTTTCTTCTCTATCTCACATCCAAATTTGTGTAGGATCTAATTTTATTTGGCATGCTCAAATCAGATTTAAAATAGGATACCATATGGATAATGTTTGACATTATCTCATAGACCTTGCCACCATTTCCCTTTTATTCCCTTCTTTTGTGTGACAAAATAAGAATTCTTCATCGTGGGAAATCAGATCACATATGTTTTTACAATGGAAAATAAGTGGTTGGGCGTCCCATATTTGTTTTGGCATGGGATTTGAAAAGGTGCGACAACACATCAAGAGTCCAAGATCTCTTGGACTCTTCTCCCCTACTCCTTACATGCCATAATAAAAGGGTTTTATTTGTGTGTGCATGTAAGAGAGAAACTAGAGAGAGAGATTTACATAGTGAAAGTGTTGGGGCATGGTTCTTGGCATGAGATAAAGAAGAGAAGAGTTCTCTTCTCTTGGGTGAGTGCATGATCAAAAAACCCTAGGATTTAGTCTTCAGGGTTTGGGAAGAGAGAAAAAATAGTTTCTTCTCTATTGTTCATCCACCTCTTCATCTCCTTCAGAAATCCATTTTCAACCTCTGAAAATATTTCAAAGACTTAAAGAAAAGATCCAAATTAGTCAAGAAGAAGGTCTTCATGCGAACTAGCATTCTAGAGGAGATCGATCAGATCGAGGCTTCGAGTGGACTCCCATAGAGACCAGATGCATGTGCGGATGTGAGCAACTAGTGAGGATCATCTCTACCATATCTCTTAATAGCGATGATCATCAACCCATGCTCAGGTATTGAGTTCTGAACTCAGATAGATATAGATTTGATCTGCCGCTTATATCCATGCATGCAGATTTTATCATATGATTATTTTAAATTTTATATGCAACATATCATGTCATAGATCCTAGAGTAGGTTGATTTAATGATTAGATCATATGCATATTAGATTAATTTGATTAATCTAGTTGACTTTCGCTATAATTTATTCAAAAAAATTTAAAATATGTGTATGAAATTGCCTACATTTCCAACATCAATCGTATGAGCATGTCTAAATATAGAATTATTTATACATGTGAGTTGTATGCATCTGATATACTGTATGTGCTGTGCTATGTCTATCATCTTATTATGATTTAATTAATGCATATTTGTTAGTTCATAAACATGTAGTTGAAGTTTTTAAGGATATGCTTGAGACCATTAATGCCCTCATAAAAAATTACATTAAGTCGTAGTGATTGGAACTAGTAGCTAACTAATTCTTGAATCAATTAATCAATTGGTGTCTAGACAAGTGTTAAAGATAGTTTTTTAATTGGTTCCTTTGACTGACTTGATCAATTTATTGATGTCTAAAAAAAGCAACAGGAGGACCCCCACCTACTTACCTTGTCAATTAGGTTGATCTAAATCTTGAATTTGGTTTGCTCGGTGTTTATTACACTACTAATGCCTTCCTTCATGCTAAGATGATTATTATTTTAAGAACCATGGTAAATTTATTGTGCTATCCACAAGACTTACCATGGGGACTGATATGATAAAATCTTGGTGCATTATGAATGCTAATGGCGTATTTGAATTATTATTGCTTTGTTGTGCTATCCACAAGAGCAATATTAATTTTAAATATGGCTGTATGGAAATGAAGGGTCTGACTTAACTCAAATATTATAGTTTGTTATGCTATCCATAAGACTATAAATATTTTAAAGACAGATTATGTTAAAAATACAATTGGATAGATTTTTCTACCTTTAAACTCATTGAAGTTTGTTGTGCTATCCACAAGACTTCTTTGAGAAATAAGGATATCAACCGCACTAAGAGATCAATTTAAGATTTATCGTCTATCATAGAGAGGGCTATGGTATATGATGAAATAATGAAAGCAATAACTAGAATAAAAGACCTCATCTAGTTATACATATCACCATGAATTGTCTGTTTATATGATTATTCTTAATTCTTGTAGATTAAAACTCTGCATTATGGCTACTTCACTCTCCCTATGTTGCATCCTTGATGCAAATAAGTTGACTGGTCCCAATTATGTGGACTAACTGAGAAACTTGCGCATAGTGCTTATGCAAGAAAAATTATCTTACATTCTGGACATAGCTGACCCTAGTCCAGTCAGTGAAGATACTTTAGAGGAGGAAAAGGATATATATAAGATGTGGCAAAATGACAGCATGATTGTCAAGTGCATAATGTTGGCCTCTATGAGTAATAAATTACCAAGGCAACATGAGGATATGGATGCTTCTTCCATACTGCTCAATTTAAAAGAGCTATATAGAGAGTAGAGTCAAACTGCTAGATATGAATTATCTAAGCAATTGTTCCAGTCTCAGATGACTGAGGGTACTCTAATTCAAAATTATGTGCTAAAGATGATTGACATGATTACCAGATTAGGTCAATTAGATTTCACCATTGATGTAGAACTCAATCAAGATCTAATCTTCCAGTCTCTTCCAGAATCCTTCTTCCAGTTTGTGGTGAATTACCACATGAACAAACTAGACATTTCCCTACCAGAGCTATTAAATATGTTGAAAATAGCTAAAAATCATATAAAGAGAGAGAAAGGTCCACTTCTTATGGTGGACAAAAATAAATATAGCATGAAGGGTTCAAAGAAAGAAAAAAAATTAAATCCTAAAAGAAGCACCTTCAAGAAGAAGAAGGCAAAGCATGTCCTTGCAGATATGACATGTTATCACTGCAGCAAGATGGGATATTGGAAAAGAAATTGCAAGAGTTTTCTGATAAAAATGAAAGAAAATGCAGGTGTGGCACACAAAGATATGTATATGATACATACTGTATTTTCATTAAGTTCTTCAACAAATAATTCATGGGTATTGGATACCACATGTGGTTCTCATATTTGCAATTCATTGCAGCGGTTACAATGAATCAAAGGGCTGAAGAAAAATGAGTTCAAGCTTTTTGGTGCTAGTGGAGAATCAATCTCTGCTGAAGTTGTGGGAACTTACCTACTGGAGCTACCATCAGAAAAAATTCTAGAATTAGAAGAATATTATTACATGCCAAAGATTATGAGAAATATCATATCTATATCTCTCTTGACACAATGTGGATATGAAATAAAATTTATGGGCAATGGTTGCTCCATATTTCGTGCAAATGAATTGTTTGAAAAAGGATATTTTGATAATGATCTTCTAATTCTATTACTTAATGAAAATATTTTTCATATTCATGAAAATATAAAAAAAAAGAGAGAAGACATAAATATGTCATTTCTTTGGTATTGCCGCCTTGGTCATATTGATGAGTCAAGAATAAGCAAATTATACAAAGAGAAATTCTTTGAACCATATGATTTTGAATCATATGGGACTTGTGAATCTTGTTTCATGGAGAAAATGACCAAGACTCTATTTTTTGGACATAAAGAAAGGACAAATGAGTTATTAGTCTTAGTACATTTAGATATACATAGGACTATGACAACTTTATCTAGAGAAGGATATTCCTATTTCATAACTTTGACAGATGACTTATCAAGATATGGATATATATATCTCATGAAACATAAATCTGATGCATTTGATAAATTTAAAGAATATCAAAAGATGGTCAAAAAACAAACTGAAAAAGATATTAAAGTCTTTCAATCTGATCGAGGTGGCGAATACTTCTCTAGTGAATTTTTTTATCATCTTAAATGATAAAAAATTCTCTCTGAATGGATACCTTCTTATACACTACAGTTAAATGGTGTAGCAGAAAGGAAGAATCGTACTCTTATAAAAATGGTACGATTTATGATGTTCTATACTGATCTTTCAATATTTTTCTGGGATTATGTCCTAGAAACCACTGCATATATTCTTAACAGAGTGCCTTCAAAGTCTATTCCTAGCACTCTATATAAATTATGGAATGGAAGGAAGCCTAGTCTTAAACATCTCAAGATATGGGGCTATCCTGCTTATGTTAAAAATATTTTTGGACACAAGCTAAGTGCAAAGTCGGATAAGTGTTTATTTGTAAGATATCCTAAGAGAACTAAAGGATATTATTTCTACCACCCTATAGAATAAAAGGTGATTATCAGTAGGCATGCCATATTCTTGGAAAAGAATTTCATCCAACAAGGAGGTAATGGGAGGAGTATTGAACTTAAGAAAGTTCAAGACCTACAAAGTGTTCTAGAATTACCAATGAAAGTTTCTCAATCAAAAGTACCTAGTAATGAGGTATATTCGAAATATACATCTCTTCTCTGAAGGTCAGATAGACTGCGTTATGCACCTTTGAGATATGGTTTCATCATAAAAAATGACAATGAGACTAATACCATTCAGCATGATAATCCATTGACTTATTCGAAAGCCGTCATGACTCTGACAAGTGGTTTGATGCTATGAAATTTGAAATAGACTCAATGTATTTTAACCAAATGTAAATACTGGTTGATGCATTTGAGGGTGTAATCCGAATAGGGTGCAAGTAGGTCTTCAAAAAGAAGATCAGAACAGATGACCAAATTGAAACCTACAAAGCTACGTTAGTGGCAAAAGGTTTCAGACAAAAGTAAGAGATTGATTATGATAAAACTTTTTCACCAGTGGTTATGCTAAAGTCTATACAGATTTTACTTACTATAGCTACATACTATGATTATGAAATTTGACAGATAGATGTCAAGACCGCCTTCCTTAATGGTAACCTTGAGGAAGAGGTCTATATGATTTTGTCAGAAGGTTTTATCTCCAATGGGAGGCCAAATCAGATATGCAAGCTTAAAAAATCTATTTATAAATTAAAATAGGTATCAAGGAGTTAGAACATCTGAGTTGATATGATAGTCAAAGAGTTTGGCTTCATAAAAAATATGGATGAACTATATATATATAAGAAGACTAGTAGTAGTGCCATAGTATTCTTAGTATTATATGTCGATGACATATTATTAATTGGGAATGATATCTCAATACTTTAGTCAGTTAAAATTTGGCTATCTAACAAGTTTTTCATGAAAGATTTAGGTGGGCATCCCATATTTTGAGTATAAAGATCTATAAAGATAGATCTAAAAAGATGCTAGGCTTATCCCAATCTAGGTACATTGACTTAGTGTTGAAGAGATTCAACATGGAAGAAAGTAAAAGAAGTTACTTGCCCATAAGTCAAGGCATATATTTTTCTATGAAAATGTGTCCAAAAATATCAGAAAAAAGAGAAAGAATGAATTTCATCCCTTATGCTTTGACAGTGGAATCTATTATGTATGTCATGCTATATACCAGGCCTGATGTGGCTTATGCATTAGGCATAGTTAGCAGATATCAGGCTGATCCAAAAGAAGATCATTAAAAAGTTATGAAAAATATTCTTAAGTATCTGAGAAGAACTAAAGATATTTTTCTAATATATGAGGATCAAAATTAAAGCTAGAAGGATATACAGATTCTAGTTTTTAATCCGATCTAGATGATAGCAAGTTAATTTCAGGATATGTGTTTATCCTGAATGGAAGAGCAGTGAGTTGGAAGAGTTCGAAGCAACAGATAGTAGCTGACTCAACTACTGAAGCAGAGTACATCGCTACTAGTGAAGCCGCTAAGGAAGCTATCTTTATGAAAAAAATTCATCACGGAGTTAGGAGTTGTTCCTACAATTGAAAGACCAGTGCCTCTTTATTGTGACAATACTGGTGCTGTTATCCAAGCTAAAGAAATAAGGTCTCATCATAGATCAAAGCAAATCTTCAGATGCTTCCACCTCATTCGAGAGATTATCGAAAGACAAGATGTTATATTAAATCGAGTAGAAATCAATAATAATATAGCCAACTCATTCACTAAGGCCTTATCATAGCAGCTATTTGATCACCATCTTGATTGTATGGGATTGAAATACAAAGGTGATTGACTTTAGTGCAAGTGGGAGAATGAATGAATAAGTACTCTACAAGCCAATCATAAGGGGATGTGATGGGGCTTATTTATATATTCTTTCAATTCATGTAATGATATTTGTTTTATATGAATAAAATGAGACATTTTTGATTCATCATTTCAGTTGTATCTTTTCATATTAAAGATTATGATGAACCCCAAAGATTAGGATAATGATTTTAGAGGATATGAATGGGTCATACCTGTGAGATCTAAAAATTCTAAAATCCTAATCTTAAATATTTCTGATCGTAAGAACATTGAGTCGGAGATCAATGTTCAAAAAGATTGGCGCATCCTTTGTGAAGGAAAGCATGGTGGTTTTGTACATATATTTTTTTAAAATTTACAGTGAAACAAGCATAGATTAAATAATTTAATCTATAATACATGCATAAATTAAATTTAAAACTACCATACAGGATCCATGACATGAACTAATATGCATGTATGTAAAACTGAAATCTAAAATTCAGCAAGTATAGATCATATCTATGTAATTAGATCATATCTAAATATAAATTGAGTTCAAAATTTCATACCTGAGCATGAATAGTAGATCACCATATTCAAAATCTATAGTAGTTGGTTCTTCATGATACTCGACAGTCGTACACGTGTTCGACCTTTATGGGTATCCACACGAAGCTCTTGTACTGATCAATCTCCCCGGGAGTGCTTGCTCGTGATGACACCATGCTTTAGCTGATATAAGAGGAATATAATAAAGATGAAGAATAAGGAGATCCTCTCCTTTTCTTTCTGGATCCATGTATCAAATCTCTACAATAGAGATCAAGAGAAGAACCCTTTCTTCTTAATTTTTTCATACACAAAAGAGAACCTTTCTCTCTTTCTTTCATGTCTTTAAGAAAAAAAATTTTCTCTGATTTTTCATGACAAAAATCAGATCTAATCTAATTTTTTATACTAAAAATAATATGAATTCTCATGTTCTAGAAAAATTTAAAAGAGAGATCCAAGAGAAGAATCGTTCTTCTCTCTTCTTCTCTCTTTTTCTCCTTGATCTAGAACTCTAGGAAACCCTAAACATCTAACTAAATCTTTTTAGTATTTCTTTTTCAAATTTTCATATTAAAAATTAGATCCAATCTGATTTTAATCTTAAAAAAAAATTAAAAAAAAATCTAGGAGAAGAACTCCTTCTCCAAGGCTGCACATAAAAAAGAAGACCCTTTTTCTTTCTTCTCTTTCTCTCATTGGGAAGAACTTTTCTTTAATTTTCTACTATAAAACCAGCAAGAGAAGCTCTCTTTGACACCCAAGAACCAGTAGCAAAAGCTCTCAAAAATCTTTTCAAGAGGGGAGGAGAAGAGGGATTGGCCTCCTTATTTTTGGTTGGACGCCCCTCCTTATTTTTGGCGACAAGAAAAAGTTGGACACCCCTCCTTATTTTTTGGTGATAAGAAAAAGAGGGGAGACACCCTTATTTCTCATGGAAGAAACAAGGGGGCGTGGCATTTTATGATGGGCATGGGCTTTCTCACGTTAAGAGGGAGTGGAGGCATGGAGGATCTTAAATAGGTGGATTTAGTTGGTTTAGTCCTATTCCAAATAGGTTTCAAGAATCTCATTCCAACTCTAACTAATCCTTGGACTCAATCTTAACTAATTTAGAAATTAGTTATAACAAACTAACTAATTGGGTTCTAACCCAATTATGAAACTAATTAGACCTCAATCCAATTGAAAATTAGTTAGATTAAAAATTCATTGATCCAGAGATTGATTCTTTATGGATATTAGGGAAGCTATTTGATAATTGGGCTAGATCCAATCAAGCCTATTATCCAACAGGATTTGATCCAATCAAAATTTATATAAAACTAATTGAATTCTATTCAACTTAAAATTTGATTTGCATCCCTGAGATCAATTGGAACAAGTGCTATTATCCAACAGGGATGCATCGAATCAATCCAAAGCTAACCTAATTGAATCTAATGTAATTAGATCTGATCCAATTTCTATTGCACAATCAAATTGTTAATTAATTATTTCTCTAATTTACCAACTATTAGTAAATAATTTATTACAATCTTTGTATAAGATTAATCATTAATCAAATTGATAATTAATTCCTTCAATGATTCATAATCATCGATCAGTCATTTGATCAGATAGGTACTTTTATGTGTGTGATCCCATAGATTTGAATCTAAGTCGGTAGTACAAAAATAATTTTTGTACTCATCGATGTTACCATCTAGTCATGGTTCCTAATGTTTGGATAGGCCGAATGTATGCCTAACAACACTCTAGAACCCATGTGGATATAGTTACTGTATAATTCATCCCTTTGATACTTGATGCTCAAAGATGACTAAGCGTTAAACTATCAACCAAGGATGAGTGGTCCACATTATGTCTCAACCTCAAAAATTCTGTGACTCCTCACTAGGACTACTTTGACCAAAGTTTTATTAAATTAAAACACAGTGATGCATCATCTTCAATTTTACATGGAGCGATCAATCCCATCTTGACTCGCACTGAGACTTCACAAGTACTTGATTGTACCTAGAAACTTTCCATCACTGAATTAAAAATTTGGATAGTTTGGTACCAAAGCATAGTGAGTTGCTTGCAAGTCACCAAGGCAGCCTCAGGTCAGAGAGATACTTATACTCATATCTCATTATAGCAACTCTTGACAATGGAGTGCTCTAGAGGTGGTCACGCTCAGTGAAATATACTCCTACATATCATCCGTATGCCCTACCCGTGTCACCACATGCCTTGGTTAATAAGGCAACCAACTAATATAGCACACAATGACCTACACTTGATACAATTATTGTCCTTGTAACAATTATGTCATTTGATCACGAGCAGGATTTAAGAACCACATGATAAATCTTTCTTTATCATTTTGGAAGTAGCTCTAAGAACTTCATCATAATATATGAGTTCTATTTAGGAAGATGTATTCCTTTTGATGAATCTGTCAGATAATATTTATCATTTTATAATTTATATACATGTATGGAGCACAATCATCTACAACCTAGATAATTGGCTTTAGGATATAATTTTTAACAACTCCCACTTGGACTAAAGCCAATCAGATTGGTATCAAATATCCATCTTTCATTTGAGATCATCAAACTCATTAGATCTGATTGCTCTAGTTAATGGATCGATTAAGTTTTTCTTTCAGTCGATCTTCCTAAGGTCGACTTTATTTCGATCTTATTAAACAAGGTGATTGCAATGCAGAAAGTATTTGGTTCTCAGATAGAATATTATTTCTTTAGCTTAAGCTATGGTTCTAGTACTGCTATCAATACAAAAGGACTGGACCATCAATAGAGGGTGCCACTCCAAGCTCGCTAATGAACTTCCATAACTAAATAACTTCTTTACCAACATCAAATGCTGCAAAGAACTCTATATCACAAATAAAACTAGCTACTGACTACTGCATGGAACCTTTCTAGCATGTCACTCCTCCTTTTAGTATAAAAATACAACTTAATATAATTTTATCATTTTGATCTGACTAAAAATTAGAATCAATATTCCATAGATTTTCAGTCAAATTTTCTATAAATGAGCTATTGGTCCTTAGTATTTCATAAATACTTAAGGATAGTTCTCATAACCTTTCAAATCTTTATGAAAAACAGAGATGACAACCAAGATTTTATTCCCTGTAATGTAGGGATGTCATTTTCGATTAAAAAACTTTCATCCTAATAATACAAAAAATATTTTTACAAAACTATTAGTCCATTTGTACATACAGGATTCTGCTTCATTCTCAATAAAGCCATATGTTCAAAATATATGTTCCAACTTCGAGAAGTTTGATTCAATCCGAATGGACTTAAGGATTGTCACAAGAAAAAAATCTTGTCATAGTCAACACTATAACTTTGATGAAATTTTTTGACAATTGAATATAATTAATAGGTCTCCACCTTTCCGTCTGTGCTTCTTATCCATCTAAAATTTACTTACACCCTATGGATCTTATCTTTTCAGATGAATCAACGAATATCCATACATTTTTGATCTTCATGAACTTTATTTCAGAATTAATGGCTCTAAGCCCCTTCTCAAAGTTAGATCTCTGTATTGTATCTGAATGGAAGGTCAAATCTCTATCTCGAACCTAAAAATCGAAGTATCTACTCGGCTAATACGGTACTCTACCATATCTACTCAAAGATGCCTTTACATCGAGCTCTGGATTTGATCTAATCAACTCCGATTCTATTAGTTTGTGTCAAAGTCAGTTTCTCTACCCATCAAGATTCACCAAGCTTGCTCTTAATGGCATCAGTTCCTTCACCAAAAAAATTCTTTTTCAAAAAAAATTCTTTATGATTTATGAACATCTCATGTCCGTTAGAAAGGTAGAAGAAATATCCTTAATATAATATTTATCAGATCAAGATCTAAGCTAGTCGATTTGAGAATATTTCACATAAGTTTGACATTCCAAATCCTAAGGTAAGAGAGCATCGAATTAACCAGGTCTATATCTCATATGGAGTTTTGATAACCGATTTGCTCGGAATGTTCTTGAGCACATATCAAGTAGTCTCTAAAACATAACCTCAAGCAGACCAGCAAACCCACAATAGATTAAACCATATCTAACAAAGTTTGATTCCTCCTTTCAGACATCCATTTTAAACAGTGATGTCCCAGTAGAGATCCAATAAGAGAGAATCCAATTCTCTTCAAGAAACGTCAAAACTTACTGTAAAGATATTCACTTCATTGATTTGACCGATGAGTTTTAATACTCTTTGCAGTTTATTTTTCTACCTCATTATGGAAGCGTTTGAACATTTCAATTGATTCGAGTTTATGCTTCATAAGCAAAACACACCCATGCCAAGATAGGTTGTCAGAAATTATAATAAAGTAGTAAAGCCCTCTTCTTGTACTTATGTTCATGAGTGCAAATACATCAATATGTATCAAACTCAGAATATCACTGGCTCATTCACCCTTTTCAATAAAAGGTGACTAAGTCAATTATGCCAAAGGTAGATTTCTGTGATATTATCTAATCTAGGATGCTAGTCAGATGTGTATATTACACTAACAGACTATGGTACTGAGTTTATGTCATTTTCAATTATCCACTCATTATTATAGTATCATTTACAATGATATTACAACAATCGTACTTATTGACACCAAATCAATAAGATTGGACAATAGTGACAATCACTTAAAATGACATCTTCAGAATTGAAAACAAGCTCGAGGATTTCTAATGTTAAGATTGGAACAGACTTCCATTTCTTACATTTAGGAGTCTCTTGCCATTTTCAAATCTTCTACTATCTTGAAGTCTTTTGTAACTATTTACAAACATGACTTTTACTATTGGTATCCTATATCCAGGTAGTAGTATTACCAATAGAAAAACTTCAAGGAGTTGTCATCTAACTATCTTGACCAGCAACCATTTGTTGATTTCTCTTTTAAGCCTGTTTGGGTTAACTTGAGATTTCTTGATCAATTTGCTCAAAAATTATACTCAACTTCTGATACTAGCTATCGAAGTTAGGTCTGATAATATTGTCACTGTCTAACAGTGAATAGAGTGATAATATTCTAGCTATTTCTGAAAAGAGAATAATTGACCTATTAGTATATGAATTATTTTAAATCTAAAGACTTAGACTTTAGTTTAAAAGTTCTCTCACTATTTTATACAAATTGATAGCCTCTATCTCCAATTCAAAAAATTATCTTAATTTTTTAGCAGGTACTAGAATCCACACAGACTGCGTATAAACCTGAAGATGGCTCGATCAATCCATATGCACCTATGGATAAATTCTCAACCAATTATTTCTCCAAACAACTTTTAGTATTTAATTTAGCCTCAGATTTTATTTCAATAGGTAATGGGCCTCCACTGAAAGTCTCGATTAGGTCCAACCATTAATATGAACCTACTCAATGATTCTAGCCAAAAAATGATTAGGTCCGAGGATGGCTCGATCAATCCAACAATTCATCAAATAGTTCAATAGAGTCATCATATGATGAATAATAATTCCATCATTCAGAAAGAACATCAGATGGATGGTGCCTGCAATGTCAATAAAAAATAATGGATCCATTATCATTCACCTTAATGGAAGGTTATGATCTAGTTATCCCCATAACCAGCTCATTTTAGGAACCTAATAATCTAGAAGATTTGATTAAATCTTTTAGAAGATATCAGTTGACCTACAAGTCATAAATCTTTACATTGACTTCATCAAGTCATGAAAAGGACTAGTGACTAGCGGGTCCAACCAGCATGTCGTAAATCCTCCCATTGACTTCACCAAGTCATGGGAAGAACTAGAGACAAGTTGGTCTAGGGCACTTAAATCAGTCATACTAATTAACCTTAATGGCATGGGTTAACTCGAATCACTTAGCGATCTAATCAAAATCTAATTCACCAAATTGGTCAAGTAAGTGAGATCGGTGGGAGGATCTACTAAGCTTGCCTAAAATACCATCGAAATGATCAGATAAGCCACTCCCAATTAAAAACCACCAATCAAAATATCAAACTTACCTTAGATACCAATTGATTAACTAGTTTCGATTTGACCAACTTAATGATTCGGATTCAACTACTGAGCCACAATCAAAGTCTATTTGGTCTAATCAAAAATATAAACTTAACCGTCTACAACTATTGTATTAAAAAAATCTTGATTAATCTAATTCAATATTTGGTCAGATTTAATCAATTTTTCTACATGGTCAATCAAATCTTTGATTCTAACCTTAGGTCTAATCCAATTAAAGAGAAGGGCCTAATTTGACCTAACCCATGCCCCATGTTTTATGCAACATCGATCTCTAATCATAATTCTAGATCTATTTAGTTCAATACTTAATTCTTAATTAAATTTTTGCATCAACATGGTTAAGATTTTGAAATAATTTTTTTTGTAAACCCTTTACATTAAATCATAAAATTTTTTAGATCAAATTTAAATTTTTATGATTTTAAATCAAAATAATTTTGATAAATCAAGATTAGATGTAATTAGTTTCTTTACAATTTGCATCACATACAACAACACATAAGGTTTCAAGATCTAGGATTTTGCCAAAAAGTAAGTTTTCTCCTTTCGCTTACTTTTTCATGGGATCTCATAGATTAAACAATTTAATCTACAATGCATGCATAAATCAAATCTAAAACTACCATTCAGGATCTATGACATGAACTAATATACATGTATGTAAATCTGAAATCTAAAATTCAGTAAGTATAGATCATATCTATGTAATTAGATCATATCTAAATTATATTTAGATCATATCTAAATATGAATTGAGTTTAAAACTTCATACCTAAGCATGGATAGCAGATCACCGTATCCAAAATCTATAGTAGTCGATTCTTCATGATGCTCGACAGTTGCACACATGTCGGGCTTCTACAGGTATTCACACGAAACTCTTGTGCTGATTGATCTTCTCAGGAGTGCTAGCTAGTGAAAACACCATGCTTTGGCTGATCTAAGAGGAACATAATAAAGATGAAGAATAAAGAGATCTTCTTTTTTTCTTCTTGGATCCACACATCAGATCTCTATAATAAAGATCAAGAGAAGAACCCTTTCTTCTTAATTTTTTCATGCACAAGAGAGAACCTTTCTCTCTTCCTTTCATTCCTTTAAGAAGAACTTTTTTTTCTAATTTTTTATGATAAAAATTAGATCTAATCTAATATTTTATGTTAAAAATAATAAAATTCTCATATTCTAAAAAAATTTAAAAGAGAGATCCAAGAGAAGAACCATTCTTCTCTTTTCTTCTCTCTTTTTCTCCTTGATCTAGAACTCTAGGAAGCCTCAAACACCCAACCAAATTTTTTTAGTATTTCTTCTCTAAATTTTTATATTAAAAATTAGATCCAATCTTATTTTAATTCTATAAAAAAATAGATAAAATATCTAAGAGAAAAATTCCTTCTTCTCCAAGGCTGTGCATAAAAAAGAAGATCCTTCTTCTTCCTTTTCTTTCTCTTATTGGGAAAAACTTTTCTACTTCAATTTTCTACTGTAAAACCAACAAAAAGAGCCCTCTTTGATGTCCAAGAACCAGTAGCAAAAGCTCTCAAAAATTTTTTCAAGAGGGGAGGAGAAGAGGGGTTGGCGTCATGTGGAATTAGGGCATCCAACTCTTGGACGCCCCTCCTTATTTTTGGCGATAAGAAAAAGAGGAGAGATGCCCTTATTTCTCACAAAAGAAACAAGGGGGCACAGCATCTTATGATGGGCATGGGCTTTCTCACATTAAGAGGGAGTGGAGGCATGGAGGACCTTAAATAGGTGGGTTTAGTTGGTTTAGTCCTATTCTAAATAGGATCCAAGAATCTCGTTCCAACTATAACTAACCTGTTGGTGCAAAATTCTGCCGATGCCAAAGAAGATGGAGTCGAGGGAATCACGACCGCCATCGAGACCTGCAAGGAAAGTCTAAACCGGAGTTGGGGGTGCTCCGACAAAATCCTCCGATGCTCAAGTCAGTACTCTGCTTCAACAGAAATGGAGCACTCGAATGGAATTTTAGCAGAGTTTAGAGATAGTGCTTAGAGCTTAGAGGAGAACGTATCTGGGGGGTCTCTTTTATAGATAGGAGAGCGTAATCGATTGACAGTGACGTCCATAACTGCCTGGTAGTGGGCCGTTCAGGGCCACGTGGAGTTTGTTATAGAGAGTAGTGGTGTCCATTATCGCGACTTACCGAAGAGTGGTGGGGCCACGTGGAGTTTGTTACAGAGAGTGGAGTGGTGTCCATTATCACGACTTGTCAGGGAGTTCGGGCTGGAAGGCTGAAGCTCGGTTGGGACGTCTGGTGGAGCGGAATAGCTCTCTATCTCAGCAATCTAAGAGAAGCTCAGATATTTTTGAGGTTGCTGACGGGTTAACTGTTGTTGGGTGTCTTAGGCGTTGATGCTGCAGACGATAGTCATCTGCTGTAGAAGCCCGGATAAAAACTTTCTATTGAAGAAATTCGGCTGGAGTCCAATTGTTAGAGAAGTCCATCTGAAAATTGTCTGATGTAGAAGCTTGTCTGAAGACTGTCCACTGGAGAGGTCCGGTTGCATGAGTAATCTGACAGAAGGTCGATCGATAGCGAAATTTGAAAGGTGCTATAGAAGGTTGACAGATAGAAGAGTCTGGAAGGTGTTGTGGAAGTTCGTCTGCTAGAGGAGTCTGGAAGACACTGTGGAAGGTCGACCGCTGGAGGAGTCCGGAGGAAATTTATCCATTGGAGGGGTCTGGTTGGCACTGTTGAAGTCTGGTTGGCGCTATTGAAGGTTGATGGCTGGAGAGGTATGGAAGACACCGGAGACAGTCAGTCACTGTAGAAATTTGACTGCTTGAGTCCGTCCGTTGTAGAAGTTCGTCTGGAATCCATTCGCTGTAAAAGTTTGGACAGAATCCGATTCTTGTAGGAGTCCGAAAGGAGGCTGCTTACTGTAGAAGCTCGGATGGAGATCGATTGCCGTGGAAGCCCGGATGGAGATTGCTTATTGTAGAAGCTCGGACGAAGTCTACTTACCATAGAAACTCGGATGAAGTCTGCTTACAATAGAAGTTTGGACAAAATTCGCTTACAGTAGAAGCTCGGATGAAATTCAGAAGGCGGTCGACCACTATAGAAACTTGGATGGAGTCTGGCTACTGTAGAAGTCCCACTACTGGAGAAGCTCGGACATTGACGAAGTCTGAAAGAAGCTCGGAGTAAAGTCGATGGTGATAGGAAGAAGTCTGGAAAAGACTCGGAGAGTAGTCGATCACTGTAGAAAATCGACTGATAGTGAAGCCCAGAGAGCATTTGGAGCAGTCTGATAGATGACTAAAGGAGCTCATTATTGGAGAAGTCCGAAGGGTACGATAGGAGTTCGTTCGTTGGAGGAATCTAGAGGACACTGTGGAAGGTCGACTGCTGGAGGAGTCCGGATGGTACTGTGGAAGCTCAGACGATCGGGGGAGTTCAGAAAGACACCGCACAAGGTCGAAAACTGGAAGAGTCCTAGGAGGGTTGGCCTCTTATGAACTTCGGCTGGAGTTATTTTATACCCAACACTAGTTCTCCTACTTTCGAGTTTAGGTTTCGAATTAAGAAAGTACAAAAAAATTTTACAGTCGAAGTTGCCCCCCTTGATTTCCGTACTCGATTGTTTCCAGATATTTTGGCATTTGGCACACCGGTGCTGGAGTCTTTTCAAATCGAGGTGACCCGAAAAGATTTTTTTGAAATTCTCACTGGAGCATCACCCCAGGTATGGTGCAATAATGATTCTATCAGTCGTCAGCCATCTGCCATGACGAGTGGGACACGCGGCAGTTGTAGGTCGGCCAAAGGAGATCTGCAATCATTATTGCATCGGACCCTGAGGTCTATTTAAACCCATCCCCTCCTTCAGGTGTTTCACCTTGCCTGAGATTTTTCTTCGGTCCCCTATTCTTCCCTGAGAGCTTCGTCCTCCTCTGGCGTCCCTCTCGTCTTAGGCACCCTTCAGGTCAACCTCCATCACCTTCACTGCCCTCCTACACCTCTCAAACCAGCCTAGGTTAGTTTCGAAATCCTTCTTTTTCTTGCTGATCTTCTATTTTTCCTCTTCTGCATTCTACCCATTCAGTTTCTCCATAAGTGCCTTGTTTTTTATTTTTTTTAATTTTTTTGGAATTTTCATTTGATTCAAAATGTCCTCCAACACTTCCTCCTCTAGCGGTTCTAGAAGTTCGTCAGCTCCAGCCCCCCAAAATCCTAGTACTGTATATGAACCCATACTTAAGATCGAACCTCGTTCAATCTTTATACCAGACACCATTCCCAGCTCTATGACCTCAGACGAACTCTCACTGATTAGGATTCAGTACGGGGTTCCTCCGAAGCATGAGCTTGAGCTTCCCGGGCCAACTGATCGGGCTAGCGCCCCTCCCCCTGGCCGCTTTTGTTTATACCAGGAAGCCTTCCACGCAGGCTTCGACTTCCACTCCCACCTTTTGTTATCGCTCTTTTTTACTTTTTAAATATTTCTCTAGTTTCTATAGCGCCGAACTCCTTTAGGTTTCTGATAGGATTTTTTTTCCTCTGTCATTTAGCTGAAGTCCGGCCAACCCTTCCCTTGTTTAGAAACTTTTATACCTTTAAGCGTCACCCTTTGGCAAAGGACTGGTGGTACTTCTTCCCCCAGTTCGGTAGAAAGGGGTTGCTGAAAGGTGCCCCCTCTTCTATCCACAACTGGAAGGAGAGGTACTTCTACGTTCGATGCCCAACCCTGATGCTGGGGTTGCCCCCTTGGGGCTCCCTGGAGGACTCCGTCCGTCGGGCTTCTAGCCTGGGAAAGGATGACCTTGAAGCCTCCAATAAACTTAAAACTTATCTAGCTCTTCTCCTCCCTAACCATCTAAAGGAGCAACTTTTATTCAATGTCGGCCTGAGCCCTCTCAACCCTGTCGGTATTTTTTCTTTCTCAAGTCATTCGCTGCTTCCTCTTTCTCTTATTCTGTTTCTAAGCTGTACCGATCTTTTTTCATTGCAGACATGGACGTAGATGCAGCTCAGATACTAGCCAAGGGTCTCAAGGCCCATAAGAGGAAAGGCACCACAACTTCTGGGTCGGTGAAAAGGTGAGGGTAGAAAAGACAAGCTCAGTCGTGCTTGCTCAGGGGGCCATTGTCGTTGATGCCCCCTCCAACGTCGAGCCCGCAGTCCCCCGAGCTTCTTCAAGAAGCCCTCTGATCGAGGTTCTCGCTCTAGAGTCCCGTCCCAAGGAGGCATCGAGGGCCGAAAGGAAGAGAAGGAAGAAGATGGTGGCCCGCAAGATTAGCAGCAACAGGGCTGCCATCAAAGGGTCCAACGGCTCCGAAGAGGATCGGGGAGAATCCTTCAACAATAGGGATTTAATAAAAAGGTTGGTCAACTGGTGCGTTTTGTCCGAGATCATCCACAGGATTGTCCATGCCGATCCTAAACAACGGGTTTGGAACTCTCTGGGGTCTTTTCTTGAGGTAGGCTAATTTACTTTTTTCTTCCTTTCACTTCTTCACTTAGTTCATTCCTTAGTTTTCATATTGACTTCCTGGCCGCTCTTGCAGATTGGACACCAACTCATCGCCAACATCAAGGGATGAAAAATACAAAGAAGGAAGCAGCCCAGGCAGAGGAAGGTCACCAGGCTGAGGCCGCCCATCTTAAGGAGAAGGTCGCCGAAGTCACGAGTCTCCAAGAGGCACTCCAAAAGGAAGAACAAACTTCGACAGATCTGAAGGCTACTTTGGAGGAGGAAAGAAGGAAGGTAGAGGTCGAGGTCTCTAAGCTAAATAGCAGATCCCGACCCTAGTCTCGGAGGCACGGGCCCAAGCAGTGGAGGAGTTCAAGACCTCCTCTGAGATGAGGGATCTGAATATCAAGTTCGGCCAGGCCACTTTTATCAAAGGCTTCGAGCTTTGCCATGGGGAGGTGGTCAGAAATTTTCCGAACTCGATCTCAGCTTCCTGGATGAAGTGTCCAACGATGAAGCCGAACCTTTCGAAGCTGTTGTCGGTCTCCCTCCAGCCGGGACCTCTTCAACTACCACAGCTGCTGTGGCCGACCTTCCGGGGGTGCCGAGCTCCTCCACTTCTGCTCCAGAGGTTCGAGACCTCTAATTTTGTACTTTTCCTTTGTTATAATTTTTTTTTCTCTTTCTCTTGTACTTAAGAATTATTCAATCAATAAAATCAGATTCCTCTTTATAGAGAGCTCCTTTTTCTCCTTCTACTTCTTTTTTCTTTTTTTTTCTTGCAATGATTTGCATTGTGACGCTCTTGTTTTCTGACAACAGTGCCCTGCCGAAGCTTTTCCCTATCACAGGGGATTCCTTTGAATCTATGATCTGGGATCTGAGAAGGAAAGTTCATCACCTAACAAAAAAATCAAAGAAGATGGATGACGAACTTCACAGGCTAAGGAAGAGACATTCGGAAGCCACTGTGGAGGTTACAAGAATTGACGCTAGAGGAAGGGCGCTATGTCTTCGCATGATCCTTGTTCTTAAAGGAGTACTCAACGGGACTATCTTTGGTCATCTTCTTCGACATCTTCTTTTTCTTCTCCGGCCAGATCCCAACCTGATGCCTCTCCGAAAGGCATCCACCAAGTGATCTACGGCCTCCATGGCCAGATCTCAGCAAGATCTGCCAGCTCTGGCCTCATCTCCAATTTTTCAGGCTCCTCCTCCTCCGGCAACGGCAGTTGATAAGTGGTATATTTTTATATTTATTGAAGGTATTTTTGATAATTTATGGTGCTAACATCTTCTTAAAAATCCTAATTTCATAAATTTATTGAATTTTCTTAAAAAATAAGTGATTTTAAAAAAAAATATGAAATTAGATATATTTATAAAAAAATAGATGTTAATTTAATTGAGCAATTTAAGCACCAAAATGAAGAGAAATTTTTGAGAAATTTAATGCATATTTTTTTAATTTTTCAGGTGAAAATCAGAGCAAAAATGGGGCTAAAATATCTTAAAAAATAAAAAATATTACCTCTGGTGCATGGTGGACCGGTCGGTCGGTCCACAGAGCCAGGGTGCGGTCCACAGGAATAGTTACATGGTCCACAGGCCGGCTCACAGCAAGAGAAAGATCTGGGCGCGATCCAACGACTGAGATTCAATCAGACCCAGATCCGATGGTTCAGACTCATTGCTGACTTTGAATAGGACTCTTTTGCACGATCCGACAGCCAGAAGCAATCCATCACGTGATCTAATGGCTGTTATCGTTCCCGACTTTGAATAGTACTCTTTTGCACGATCCGACGGCCAGAACTTCATCAGAACCCAGATCCAATGGTTGACATTTGATCCGACCTTGATAAGGATTATAACTCTGATTTTTTAGTAGATCTGGGCGGTCCAAGCTCCATCCGATGGTCAGAAATATTCTAAGGAGATTAATATGATTTCTAAGGATTTTAGGACTCCTTTTCCTACCAAAAAAATTATGAAAAATTTATCTATAAATAGGAAGTCCAAGAATAAGCTTGGAGAGGAGAAAAATTGAGTAAAAAGTATAAAAAAAATTAAAAAAATAATAAAATAGCTTTAGAGACCCAAGAAAAAGAAGGAGAAAAACTGGTTCGCTCTATAGAGTACGACGGAAGATGGAGAGGTCATCAACCATCTTTCCGATAAGGCTTGGTTGATCAACTTCAGATTCTTGTTATAGTTTTATTTTTATTTTATTTTATTATTTCTTTTAAATTCTTTGTACTTGAATTTTAATTTCAATTAATACAAAATTTATTTTTCTGCACTTTAAAT
Organism: Elaeis guineensis; assembly: GCF_000442705.2. Lineage (NCBI taxonomy): Eukaryota > Viridiplantae > Streptophyta > Magnoliopsida > Arecales > Arecaceae > Elaeis > Elaeis guineensis. Next base: position 98,067,209 of record NC_026000.2, read on the forward strand.
TCCTGTCTTTTATTTTTTGCACGTAGATGCTAGGATCTAATTAGTAGATCTTAGTACCAATTTATTTTTATGCTTTTTTAAATTTTTATTATTTATTTTTATTGCAAGTAGATGCTAGGATCTAGTTAGTAGATCTTAGTACCCGATTTATTTTTTGCACTTTTAATTTTTGTTTTCCGACTTAAATTACTTTCTTTAAAATTTTATTTTTTTTATAAAATCAAAGATTTCAAATTAAAATCTTGCTTTCTCTATGGATTCACCCAACTCACTACTTTCTATATATTTTTAATTTTTATTTAAGTCAAATTTGATTGATAATCACGGTATCCTAACGACAGCATCTTGATCGCATCAATTTTTGCATCGTTGCGGAGAAGGCAACAATTTTAATGTTTGATTTTTTTGATTTTTAGTAAATTTAACTTACTAATTTTTTTATTTTTTTATCTTTGTATAGAAGAAAAATTCAAAAAAAAAAATTCAAAAAAGAGATAGAAGGCTTTCAATTTTGCTTGATGAGATCAATCCTAACCCTAGCTTTAACTAATTTTTTTTAGTATTAATTACTATTTTCTTTAATTAACTTATAATTTATCCACATAAACCTAATAAAAATTGCATGACAAGAGTAGAAACTTAATTTTAGGAGCATTCATCATTGTAGATTTATTTTTGGTGATCGCTGGAGACAAGGTAAGCTTTCAAGTTTTATTAGTTTCATGCATCTAATTTAGTTGCATAGAACCCCTTGTTTGAAATTGATTGTGCATATTCATCACAAATTAATTTAAGGAAAATACCCATAACAAGATAAGGTAGAGATTTCATCACCCTTCTTTGGCCCAAAAACAACCAACTAGCATTCCACATTAACCCTAGCCTAACTAAAATCAAATAGACATTGGCCCTAGTATTAATCGAGTTCAGTTTTGAGTATTGTGGTGAAGTCAAGTGCAAAGTAAGTTCGAACTCATCTCTGAAACTGGGGTCTAAGGCTAGAGGTTACAAAGGCTCTGTCTAAGTAGACTCGTGGTTATTTAATTGGTTCCGTTAGCTTACCTGGCCAATTCAATTGGTGTCTAAGGCAAGCAACGGGGGGACCCCCACAATCCCACCTCTTACCTGGCTAGTTGAAGGAAGTGAGAACAAACCCAATTTGCATTTGAGCTAAGCCACTCTACATCGAACTGTTAGGTCTAAGAAACCCGTAGGTGTCTAGGTTTAACTGTTTGCTAACTTGATTACAATTAACACTTAACCACAACTAATTCTTCTCACCTTACGTATCTAGGTCTAGAGCTCTTTCTTTCTTTTCTCTCCTTTTTCTATTTTTCTACAAAAAAAAAAAAAACTTGAATCATACATTAGGGTTTGCACTGGTATATGCAAGGTAGAAGATCTCTCTATCCTGACCTAGTAAAACCTAATCCTGAGATTGAATAGTTGATTCATATTAAACCTGAAAATCAGATGGCTGGAGATCCTAGAGAACCACCTAGGCAGATGAAGGAATATTTTATTCCTTCCACTTATAACCCATCGACTTGTATCCACTTACCTAATATCCCTACAAGCCACTATGAGATCAAGTCGACCATAATCCAGATGCTTCCATCTTTCTATGGGAATACTAATGAAGATCCTTACAAGCATCTGGATGAGTTCTTAAAAATTTGTTCTACGTGAAAATTCAAAATTTTACTAATGATGCACTTAGATTGACCTTATTCCCCTTCTCACTTAAAGACAAAGCCAAGTACTGGCTTGGCACAATAGGGAGACCAATCCAAACTTGGGCTGAAATGCAGCTCGAGTTTCTTAAGAAATTATATCCCATAGGTCGAACCAACACCATGAGGTGAGCCATCACTGGATTTGCTCAGCTTCCAGGAGAACAAATTCATGAATCATGGGAGAGACTTAAGAAATTTCTTAGAAAATGCCCACACCATGGTCTATCTAAGTGGCAAATTGTTTAAGCTTTTTTTGAGGGTTTAGGTGACCAATACAGACAGATGGTAGATGCATCTTGTGGGGGTGCATTCATGAGTAAAAGTGAAGATGAAGCCTATACTTTATTTAAAATTTTGAGTGAAAATTCAATCAATCATGCTTCATTATCCTCCTACAAAAGATCAATTCCTCACCAAAACAGTTAGGAATTTTTGAGATCAAGCAAACAGACTCTAATCCTAAGACCGATCTGAACCTAATAGCCCAAAGATTAGATAAAATCGACCTTCTTGCCCGCCCAAAATTTGATCAGTTCTAGCATTAGGTCAATAATCTCCTATATAATACACACCACCACCTAATTATCAGGAGATTTATTTTATCTGTGCTAGTCTGGCCCATCATGTGAGTGAATATCCCACGACTGCACAGTTTTCACCTTTCATTCAAGAACAAGTTCAAGCTGCTCAAGGTTATTCCAAACCTATCAATGATCCATTCTCTAACACATACAATTCAGGCTGGAGGAACCACCCTAATTTTTCTTGGAGACCCCAACAGACTCAAGCTTAGACCCAAATTCCTCTTGTGCAAAATTTTCAGAGTAGGCCTCCATATCAAAATTATGCCTACAATAGAGGTCAGCCCAGTCAATCTATCCAGCCACCATATCAAAATCAGCCACCATACCTACCTCCTCAACAGACTAATCTAGCTGATGATAGATTAAACCAACTACAACAATTGATCATGACCCAGCAATAAACTATCGCTAGGCTAGAAGCACAAATAGGACAATTAGCTGAGTCTACCATGAGGAGAGAAATAGGTCAACTCCCAAGCCAACCAGTACCAAATCCTAGGAACAACCCATCCACTCATCAACCACCTGGACCTAATCATCAATCCACTATCCCATCTAAGAATCCTCAATTTGAAAATGCCAAAGCAATTACTGAACTTAGAAGTGGTAGGATTCTTAGAAACCCATACCAAGATCAGGTGAGTGAGGCTAGTACTGATGCTAGACAAAAAGAGAATTTAGAAGAGGAGATTAGTACTGAGATGAGCCCAATAGAAAAACTTGAGCCCAGTATTGATATTGATCTAAGTGATAACAAGAAGAGAGTGATGAGTTACTCAAGATACATTCACCAAAAGTTCTATTTCCTTCAGCCCCAGAAGCCGGTTCTTTCACTTTAGAATCACCATCTCCTCCAAAACTGAAATTGCCCTTGGTCACATCTGAGTATACATATTTTGAATTAAGTGACATCCTTCTAGTATCCATTGCGTCGAACTCAACTCCTAACTCAAAAACTCAATTTATGAGCATTATAAAAGAATAAATAGAAGAAATTCTTAACAAATAAGGGTCCGTAAATGGGTTTATGAATTATCTTTTTAAAATTAAAAATGAGGATATGAAATACTTTTTGAAGATTGGCAACAAACTACTGAAATTTATTATAGGCCATCTTTTTGAGATTGACAATCCAAAATCATTGGAATTTATCAATCCAATATTTGACATAGGATAGAGAATCAGGATGGTCTAGCTGAAGATGATAAACTTAGCGCTTCCTGGGAGGCAACCCAGTTTTCAAGTTTTTAATTTTTGCTTTTGTCTTTGCTTTCTTTTGTATTTTGTTTAGGATAATGGAGTCTTGCTTTGTATCTTTTATAGGGATCTGAAAATAATCTTGGCTAAGTTGGGAGGAGAATCAGTTTTAAAAAAAGACTTATGGATCAGGTGATATCTCTCATTTTCTTTCTCTTTACATGTACCATTCATTTTTCCTACTCCATTGAGGACAATGTTGATTAAGTTGAGGGGGAGAATAATAATAATAAAAAAAAAATTTAAGTCCTCAAGTAAGTTAGTATTTAGTATTTAAGCATTTGATTATACTTAAGAATCGAGTTAAACCAAGTATTTTTTTTTAAAAAAATTGATATACAGATCAGAGAGTTTGTGAGATATTGAGGGATCAAATATTAAGAAAACTCAATAAAGAGTTAAGTTTAGAACTTAAATAGTTTTCTTTGAGCATTTCTAAATTTTTCTACTAGCATCAAAGAAGAGTTTACTTTCTATAGATTTGTGTAGAGTAACTATATGTTTCTTCATATATTAAAAAAAAAAATTCCAAGTACTTCATGCTGAGTAATCGGACCTCTTTGCCTAAGCAAGCATTGAGTTTTGCATCAAAAGGTATGAAGGGCAAAGAAGCTTTGTTGTAAAGCTAGTTTTAACTCATAGCCTATTTGATTCGAGCAAGTAGGTTCGAGGGGTATTTTATACCTAGTGCCCTAAAGCCATCTGATTTGAGAATCATTGACTGAAAACTCGCTACATGGGTCAAACAGAAAATTTAAGGGGTTAAGACACTCAATAGCAGTACAACGTTAAAAAAAAAAATCAATAAATGAAGGACAGAAGTAACAATATACTTGTCCAAATGAAGGTTAATGATTTGGAGATAAAGGTGGTGTTGGTTATAAAATACTCACAGCCGAAACCCTCAGCGAAATCGACGACGGAACAACACAGCTCCGCCCGGACTCCTACGGGAGCCGGGCTCCGCCTCCGACATCGGCTACAGAACGGCTCCGCCCGGACTCCTACGGGAGCCGGGCTCCGCCTCCGACATCAGCTGCAGAACGGCTCCACCCGAACTCCTACGGGAGCCGGGCTCTGCCTCCGACATCGGCTACAGAACAGCTCCGCCCGGACTCCTACGGGAGCCGGGCTCCGCCTCTGACATCAGCTACAGAACGGCTCCGCCCGGACTCCTATGGGAGCCGGGCTCCACCTCCGACATCAGCTGCAGAACGGCTCCGCCCGGACTCCTACGGGAGCCGGGCTCCGCCTCCGACATCGGCTACAGAACAGCTCCGCCCGGACTCCTACGGGAGCCGGGCTCCGCCTCCGACATCGGCTACAGAACGGCTCCGCCCGGACTCCTACGGGAGCCGGGCTCCGCCTTCGACATCGGCTACAGAACAGCTCCGCCCGGACTCCTACGGGAGCCGGGATCCGCCTCCGACATCGGCTACAGAATGGCTCCGCCCGGACTCCTACAGGAGCCGGGCTCCGCCTCCGACATCGGCTACAGAACAGCTCCGCCCGGACTCCTACGGGAGCCGGGCTCCACCTCCGACATCGGCTACAGAATGGCTTCACCCGGACTCCTATGGGAGCCGGGCTCCACCTCCGACATCAGCTGCAGAACGGCTCCGCCCGGACTCCTACGGGAGCCGGGCTCCGCCTCCGACATCGGCTACAGAACAGCTCCGCCCGGACTCCTACGGGAGCCGGGCTCCACCTCCGACATCGGCTACAGAACGGCTCCGCCCGGACTCCTACGAGAGCCAGGCTCCGCCTCCGACATCAGCTGCAGAACAGCTCCGCCCGGACTCCTACGGGAGCCAGACTCCGCCTCCGACATCAACAGCACGGCTCCGCCCGGACTCCTACGGGAGCCGAGCTCCGCCGCCGACTTCAGAACAGCTCCGCCCGGACTCCTATGGGAGCCGGGCTCCACCTCCGACATCGACAACAGCACGGCTCCGCCCGGACTCCTGCGGAAGCCAGGCTCTGCTCTCAGCATCAACTGCTGGTAAGCTCCATCCGGACTCCTACGAGAGTCGGACTTCACCTTTAACTCTGGTTGCAGAGGACTCCGCCCGGACTCCTACGAGAGTCGGGTTCCGCCCGCAACTTCAGCTCCGAGAGGGTTCCGCCCGGACTCCCACGGAAGTCAGACTCCACCCACGACCCCAGCCGCCAGGAGGACCTCTCCCGACCTCTACAGAGGCCGGGCTCTGACCGTCGTCGAGCTTCAATCAACAGATCCGCACCCCCTGGCAGGCCACCAAAATGGCCACGACCCTACTCCACTTCCTATGACGGATTCCGCACAGCTCCATCATTCCCTGACAAGCCAGAGTAACCGTCGCCGCCCTGCTCCACTTCCTGTGGCGGATTCCGCACAGCTCCACTACCCCCTGGCAGGCCACAATAACGGCCACAAACCTGCTCCACCTCCTGCGATGGATACCGGGCGATTCTCCCATCCGCTGGCAAGTCACGACAACGGGCGCTGCTCCACTCCCTGCAACCGATTCCACGTGGCGAGCTGCGGTGATGGCCACGATTCCGCTCCACTACCTCTCGCAATAAATTCCCCTGACCACGGGCGGCCCACTACCAGACGGTTACAGGTGTCGCCATCAATCCGTTACCTCCTCCGCCTATAAAAAGGGGGGATCCAGATACGTTATTCTCTAAGCTCATTTCTTATCTCCAAACTCTGCTAAATTCTCCGTTCGAGCACTCCATTCTTGTTGAGGCAGAGAACTGACTTGAGCGTCGGAGGGTCTTGCCGGAGCAACCCCACCTCTGGTTTAGACTTTCCTTGCAGGTCCCGATGGTGCCCGCGGCTTCCCCGACTCCAGCTTCTCCGACGCAAGCAGATTTTTGCACCAACAGGATTGGCGCTAGAGGAAGGGTTTGTGTCTTCGCAGTACCCTTGTTCTTGAAGGAGCGCTCAACGGATCCACTTTCGGCCATCTTTTCCGGCGCCCAATCCCCCTTCCCTCATCGGATGTCCTCTCGTGAGGTTTCTGCATAACTACCTCCGACTATGGTCGTCGATAAGGGGTGGCCGGATGACCGGTCTCTGCCGAATTCCGTCAACGTCATCTCGGGGGAATCCCGACGGGGGGCAATCAGCGCACTAGCTGCATCCTCCAAGCGACAAAAAGTTGAAGAACCCATAACCTTCACTGAAGTGGACACCCAGGGAGTCCAATTCCCTCGTAACGACGCAGTCGTAGTTTCCTTGAACATAGCAAATTACGACGTCCGTCGCATTCTCATCGACAACGGGAGTTAGTCCGACATCCTGTTCTACGACGCCTTTTCAAGAATGGCCACTCTTAGCAGTCGTCTGAGACCAATTTGCTCCCCCTTGATAGGGTTCACCGATGACGCCGTTCCAACGGAGGGAATGACAGCTCTGACTGTGACCGCGGGCCAGTATCCAAAGCAGTCCAGAGCTTTGGTGAATTTCCTGGTGGTAAAGGCGCCATCCGCCTACAACGCAATCCTTGGCCGACCCGACCTCAATGCCCTCAGAGCTGTTGTTTCAACCTATCATTTGAAATTGAAGTTCCCCACCAGCCAAGGGATCGGAGAAGTCCGGGGAGACCAAGCCCTGGCCAGACATTGCTACAACATCGCCTTGCAAAGGAGCGATCAAGCGGACCTCTGTCCGGTCGATGGATTGGACGCTCGCGATGACCTCACTGAAGAGAGGGGCGGTCCTATCGAAGACCTAATACCAATCCCTCTAAATGATGGGAACACGGAGCATGTGGTGTTAATTGGCTCCAACCTGGGGGAGGAGGTGCGGACACATCTCGTAGATTTCCTCCAAAGGAATGCGGACGTTTTCGCATGGGTCCCGACGGATATGCCAGGGATCGACACAGAAGTCATGGAACATCATCTGGCGGTCGACCCTAAACATCGGCCTACAAAAGAAAAAATCGGAGTCATGCCCAGAGAGGCAGAAGGCGATAGCCGAGGAGTAGATAAGCTTCTCAAGGCCGGATTTATTAAGGAAGTCAATTATCCTGAGTGGATCTCCAATGTCATTTTGGTCAAGAAAGCAAACGGCAAGTAGAGGATGTGTATCGACTTCAAAAAGCTGAATAAGGCTTGTCCAAAGGACAGCTACCCCTTCCCAGAATCGAACAACTGGTGGATGCTACCTCAGGCCATGAGCTCCTAACTTTTATGGATGCATTTCCGGCTATAACCAGATTAGAATGGCATCGAAAGATGAAGAAAAGACAGCTTTCATCACTAATCGCGGCCTTTACTGCTATAGGGTCATGCCGTTCGGCCTCAAGAATCGGGCGCCACCTATCAACGACTGGTGAACAAAATCTTCAAAGAGCAGATCGGCCGAAATATGGAGGTTTACATGGACGATATGCTTGTAAAAAGCAGGTCTTCCGAAAATCATGTCGCCGACCTCGAGGAAACCTTTGGCGCTCTTCAAAAGTATAAAATGAAGCTGAACCCGACTAAATGTGCTTTTGGGGTAACCTCAGGAAAGTTCCTGGGCTTCATGGTATCGGGCGCGGGATTGAGGCCAATCTGGAGAAAATTCGTGCCATCCAAAATATGGCCGCCCCAAGGTCGATCAAGGAGGTTCAGTGCCTCACGGGGAGGATTGCGGCTCTTAATCGCTTTGTCGCGAGGTCGGTCGAACGATGTTTGCCCTTCTTTCAAACCCTCAAGCAGCCGAAGAACTTCTGTTGGACCTCTGAATGCCAACAGGCATTCGAAGAATTAAAAGGTACCTTGGCTCACCCCCACTGCTGGCGAAACCCGAACCTAGGGAGGAACTATTTTTGTACCTGGCAGTCTCTCCCACAGCCCTCGCAGCTGTCCTTGTCAAAGAAGAAATGAAAGTCCAGCGGCCGGTCTACTACGTTAGCCGTGCGCTGAGGGACGCCGAGACCAGGTATACTAAATTAGAAAAACTGACCTACGCCTTGTTGATTGCAGCTCGGAGACTCCGACCTTACTTTCAAGGGCACATGGTGACGCTACTCACCGATCAACCGATCAAGGCGGTTTTGAACCAACCTCGACCTGCTGGAAGAAAGGCGGGAGATTGCTCAGGTTCGAATGGCAACCTACAGACAGAAAGTTGCACGATATTACAATGCCCGAGTCAAGAGCAAGGCTTTAAAGCAGGAGATCTGGTACTTCGACGAGCTGCTGTCTCACAACCTCAGGACCGGGGGAAGCTCGCCCCGAACTGGGAGGGACCTTATGAGGTCAAGAAGTAGTTCGGCCCAGAACTTATTACCTCAAGGAGCTAGGAGGAGCCGACCTCCCACGACCGTGGAGCTCAGAAAACTTACGGATGTACTACTAGTAACTTCGTTTTAGTCAAAAATCGCATACCCATGCGTCTTTAGACGATTCAAGCAAACTGTGTCAAAAATGAAAGGGCAATCTCATAAAGTCGAAGGCCCGTTCTTTTAGACCGGATGGGGGAGAGGCCTTACAACGCCCATATGTGCCCCCACAGTCCTATTAGGGACAGGAGGAGAACCTCGCCTAACTTGAGCAAAGTCGAAGGCCCGATTCTTTTAGACCGGATGGGGGGAGAGGCCTTACAATGCCCATATGTGCCCCCACAGCCCTGTTAGGGACAGGAGGAGAACCTCGTCCTAACTTGAGCAAAGTCGAAGGCCCGGTTCTTTTAGACCGGATGGGGGGAGAGGCCTTACAACGCCCATATGTGCCCCCACAGCCCTGTTAGGGACAGGAGGAGAACCTCGCCCTAACTTGAGCAAAGACAAAGGCCCGGTTCCTTTAGACCGGATGGGGGGAGAGGCTTTACAACGCCCTAATGTGCCCCCACAGTCATGTCAGGGATAGGAGGAGAACCTCGCCCTGACACGAGCAAAGTCGAAGGCCCGGTTCTTTTAGACCGGATGGGGGAGAGGCCTTACAGCGCCCTAACGCGCCCCCAAAGCCAGGCCGATAACGAGAGGAAAATCTCACGCCGGCTCGAGCAAAATGAAAGGTCCGGACTCCTACGGGAGCGGGTTCCATCCACGACGCCAAGGAAAGCTTCACCCGGACTCCTACGGGAGCCAGGTTCCATCCAGATGCCAAAAAAGTTTCATCCGGACTCCTACGGGAGCCGGGCTCCGACGACAAGGAAGGCTTCACCCGACTCCCACGGGAGTCGGGTTCCATCACCGACATCAGCCGCAGGACAATCCCGCCCGGACTCCTACGGGAACCGAGCTCCGCTGACAACAGCAGCTGCCGATAGGCCCTGTCCAGATCCCTACGGGACCCGACTTTGCCTACGACTTTGATTACAGGGAGACTTCGCCCTGACCCCTACGAGAGCCAGGCTACTCCAACTTCAGGAGGGCTTCTCCATTTGGACTCCCAAGGGAGCCGAACTTAGTTCCAACTTCAGCAGAGAAAAAAAAATCCAAGCAAAAAAAAGGAAAGCAAACAGTGCCCGAAGGCAACGGAAGCTCGAACCCCCAAATTCAAGCCCTAGGGGGGACTTCGGGCCTGAAGGGCCCCAAGCGAACCTGCAACCATCGACGGAATGACAATCGGGTATCTCCGAACGGCGTAAGAACCGAAAAGTAGCTCGGCAAACGACAACCCCACATGAACAAAAGAGGTCATCGACGACCTTGGACGACATGATGCAGACAAGAGAAGGAAAGGAAAATGAAGAAGTTCGATAGACAACTATTTAATACGAGATACAGACGAGGTAACAAAATCTCTTTTTCATTTAATAAGAGTATACGTTACAGGACCCGGTGGGTCAGGGAAAAAAGAAGAAGAAGATACACATCATCGCAAGCCTCGCAAACACGGTTCGGGAAGGGTGCACCGGAGGCCGCTCCGAGCTGCGAACTCCTCTTCCCATCTCTGTCCTTCTCGATCACGTTCTCCAGTGCGTGTAACAGCTCACGCCCCATCTCGCCTCATTCCGCCTCCGAAGTCCCAACCCTAGCGGGAAAAGGGTGGGATAGATCTTCGGAGGTGGTAAGGGCAACGGCGGCAGTAGCGAAGACCTGTTTCAAGAAGAACCGGAGTCACCTTGGAAGTGGTAGCGATGCCAGAGATGTGCTTCATCTCCGAATGCCCCGTGACAGCCGCCACCCAAAATGCTTCGGCAAGGTCGGCATGCGCTACCTCCACCTCCCCGCAACAAGTTCCACTGCCCCCCGTCGACGCCGACCGCCTCCGGTCCCTCGGCCCCGACGGCGTCAAGGATCCCGTCATGGCTTATGACGGCAGCTCTGCCCTCTTGACCGGTATCACCCCACCTTGCTACTCTGAAATTCGCGGGCAGAATAACTTCACCGACAGCCCCCGTTACTAAACCCCTGTTGTTGAAGAATTCTTCCCTGAGCTCCCTTTAAAATGATGGAGATTCTCACTGGACGCCATTCTCCTCCTCACCTTCCTCCAAGCCCTAAAAATCCCCTCAAGAACAGCCTCCAGGGTAGAGGACATGGTGTAGAAACCCTCGGAAAAGGATTGGGGGGGAGCTGAAGAAGGCAAGGACTAATGTGAGGGAAACAAGGCTCTCAGGCGAAAGAAGGGCGCCAGGATAAAGCCATGAAAGGACTGGGGGTTTAAATAGCCGACGGATCCTATCGCAGTTATGGCGGCGAGTCTTCCTGGGCCAACTGGTGCGTGCCATGTGTCCGCTTATCCCCTTCATCGCTATCGAGGGTTGATTGTTCGCCAATTCCCGTGACACGATGCTCGGGGATCGCGTTTCGATGGGGGTTCGAAAAGACTCTTCAGGTCACCTTCATCGAAAAGCGGGCTCTGACGTACACACATTAAATACCAAAATATCTGGAGGCGGCAATGTGCAGGATTCGAAGGGACGGTTTGACTGTACCCATCTCTCTCTCTGTACTTCCTTCGTCTGAAATTCAAACTCGGAAGTAGGGGGACTGGTGTTGGGTATAAAATACCCACAGCCGAAACCCTCAGCGGAATCGACGACGGAACAACACAGCTCCACCCGGACTCCTACGGGAGCCGGGCTCCGCCTCCGACATCGGCTACAGAACGGCTCCGCCCGGACTCCTACGAGAGCTGGGCTCCGCCTCCGACATCAGCTGCAGAATGGCTCCGCCCGGACTCCTACGGGAGCCGGGCTCTGCCTCCGACATCGGCTACAGAACAGCTCCGCCCGAACTCCTACGGGAGACGGCTCCGCCTCCGACATCGGCTACAGAACAGCTCCGCCCGGACTCCTACGGGAGCCGGGCTCCGCCTCCGACATCAGCTGCAGAACAGCTCCGCCCGGACTCCTACGGGAGCCGGGCTCCGCCTCCGACATCGGCTACAGAACAGCTCCGCCCGGACTCCTACGGGAGCCGGGCTCCGCCTCCGACATCGGCTACAGAACGGCTCCGCCCGGACTCCTACGGGAGCCGGGCTCCGCCTCCGACATCGGCTACAGAACAGCTCCGCCCGGACTCCTACGGGAGCCGGGCTCCGCCTCCGACATCGGCTACAGAACGGCTCCGTCGGACTCCTACGGGAGCCGGCTCCGCCTCCGACATCAGCTACAGAACGGCTCCACCCGGACTCCTACGGGAGCGGGCTCCGCCTCCGACATCGGCTACAGAACGCTCCGCCCGGACTCCTACGGGAGCCGGGCTCCGCCTCCGACATCAGCTGCAGAACAGCTCCGCCCGGACTCCTACGGGAGTCGGACTCCGCCTCCGACATCAACAGCACGGCTCCGCCCGGACTCCTATGGGAGTCGGGCTCCACCGCCGACTTCAGAACAGCTCCGCCCGGACTCCTACAGGAGCCAGGCTCCACCTCCGACATCGACAACAGCACGGCTCCGCCCGGACTCCTGCGGAAGCCAGGCTCCGCTCTCAGCATCAACTGCTGGTAAGCTCCGTCCAGACTCCTACGAGAGCCGGACTTCACCTTTAACTTGGTTGCAGAGGACTCCGCCCGAACTCCTACGAGAGCCGGGTTCGCCCGCAACTTCAGCTCCGAGAGGGTTCCGCCCAGACTCCCACGGAAGTCAGACTCCACCCACGACCCCAGCCGCCAGGAGGACCTCTCCCGGACCTCTACAGAGGCCGTGCTCTGACCGTCGCCGAGCTTCAATCAACTGATCCGTGCCCCCTGGCAGGCCACCAAAACGGCCACGACCCTGCTCCACTTCCTATGATAGATTTTGCGCAGCTCCATCATTCCCTGACAAGCCGCAGTAACCGTCGCCGCCCTGCTCCACTTCCTGTGGTGGATTCGCACAGCTCCACTACCCCCTGGCAGGCCACAATAACGGCCACGAACCTGCTCCACCTCCTGCGACGGATACCGGCGATTCTCCCATCCACTGGCAAGTCACGACAACGGGCGCTGCTCCACTCCCTGCAACCGATTCCACGTGGCGAGCTGCGGTGATGGCCACGATTCCGCTCCACTACCTCTCGCAATAAATTCCCCTGACCACGGGCGGCCCACTACTAGACGGTTACAGGTGTCGCCATCAATCCGTTACCTCCTCCGCCTATAAAAAGGGGGGATCCAGATACGTTATTCTCTAAGCTCATTTCTTATCTCCAAACTCTGCTAAATTCTCCGTTCGAGCATTCCATTCTTGTTGAGGCAGAGAACTGTCTTGAGCGTTGGAGGGTCTTACCGGAGCAACCCCACCTCCGGTTTAGACTTCCTTGCAGGTCCCGGCGGCGCCCGCGGCTTCCCCGACTCCAGCTTCTCCGGCGCAAGCAGATTTTTGCACCAACAAGTAGGAATAATTTGGAAAAGTTCAGAAAAGGTTTAGTGTTCTTAGTTTAACTCTCATATCGACTAGTATTAATACCCCAATGACATACCTCATTTACACTCTACTGAACATCAGTGGCCTTTTTGAAAAATTATTTGGTGAAATTTGAGATTTTAAGTTTAAAGGTACTTGATTCTAAATTCTTTCTTTACTCGAGGACGAGCAAAGTTCAAATTGGAGAGTGTGATAAGTGATATATTTTTACATTTATTGAAGATATTTTTGGTAATTTATGGTGCTAACATCTTGTTAAAAATCCTAATTTCATGAATTTATTAAATTTTCTTAAAAAATAATGATTTTGAAAAAAAATATGAAATTAGATATATTTATAAAAAAATAGATGTTAATTTAATTGAGCAATTTAAGTACCAAAATAAGAGAAATTTTTGAAAATTTAATGCATATTTTTCCAATTTTTTAGATAAAAATAGAGTGAAAATAGAGCTAAAATACCTTAAAAAATAAAAAATATTACCTCCGGTGCATGGTAGACTGGTCGGTCGGTCCACAGAGCCAAGGCGCAGTCCACAGGAATAGTTACGCGATCCACAGGCGCAGCTCACAGCGAGAGAAAGATCTGCGCATGATCCAACGACTGAGATTCAATCAGACCCAGATTTGATGGTTCAGACTCGTTGTCGACTTTGAATAGGACTCTTTTGCGCGATCCGATGGCCTAGAAGCAATCCATCACGTGATCCAACGACTGTTATCGTTTCCGACTTTGAATAGGACTCTTTTATGCAATCTGATGGCCAGAACTTCATCAGAACCCAGATCCAACGGCTGACATTCGATCCGACCCTGATAAGGATTATAACTCTGATCTTTTAGCAGATTTGGGTGGTCCAAGCTCCATCCGACGGTCAGAAATATTCCTAAGAGATTAATATGATTTCTAAGGGTTTTAGGACTCCTTTTCCTACAAAAAAAATTATGAAAAATTTATCTATAAATAGAGGGTCCGAAATAAGCTTGGAGAGGAGAAAAATTAAGTAGAAAGTATAGAAAAAAAATAAAATAGCTTTAGGGACCCAAGAAAAAGAAGAAGAAAAGTGGTTCGCTCTACGGAGTACGACAGAAGACAAAGAGGTCATCAATCATCTTTCCGACGAGGCTTGGCTGATCAACTTCAGATTTTTGTTACAGTTTTATTTTTATTTTATTTATTATTTCTTTTAAATTTCTTGTACTTGAATTTCAATTTCAATTAATACAAAATTTATTTTCCTGCACTTTAAATTCTTGTCTTTTATTTTTTGCACGTAGATGCTAGGATCTAATTAGTAGATCTTAGTACCAATTTATTTTTATGTTTTTTAAATTTTTGTTATTTATTTTTATTACAAGTAGATGCTAGGATCTAGTTAGTAGATCTTAGTACCCGATTTATTTTTTATACTTTTAATTTTTGTTTTCCGACTTAAATTGCTTTCTCCAAAATTTTATTTTTTTTTGTAAAATCAAAGATTTCAAATCAAAATCCTACTTTCTCTGTGGATTCGACTCGACTCACTACTTTCTATATATTTTTAATTTTTATTGAAGTCAAAATTTGATTGATAATCACGGTGTCCTAACGACAGCATCTTGATCCTATCAGCAGTCGGCATGGAGCAGTTCAACCTGCTGGTTCAGCAGGTCAGGGGCCTCACCGAAGTGGTGCAGGCCATGCAGCAGTAGCAGCAGCAGCCACAAGCATCTGTGCGGCTGGAAAGAGCATCATCGAAGTTTCAGAATTCGACGATCGGGTAGCCTACTTGGGCTAGTCACCCTGTATCCCCCGAAAAGGAGAAGCAGAGGCGGAGAGCCCTCTATCTGATCAGATTCCACCCCTGGAAGGTCTCTATCTCCATTCTGCCAGAAGACCCTCGAGATTCACGATCGAGAGGATCTCCTGGATCAAAGGTTCCAAGAGATGAACCGACGGATCGAAAAGCTCCGCCATGCTCCCCCTGCTTACGGAGAGGATATCTGTACTGACCTCCTTTTTCTCAAAGGATTATGCAGGAACCAACCCCGCCGAACTTCAAGCTCCCCCAATTTGAGAGCTACGATGGGACCTCAGATCCAGTTGACCACCTGGAGGCCTTCCGAACAATGATGCTGCTCCATGGAGTACTAGACGCCATCCTGTGCCAGCTTTCCCATCTACCTTGAAGGGAGCTGCAAGAAATTGGTACTCGACACTGAAGTCGGGTACTATCTTCTCTTTTGATCAAATGTGCCACCAATTTGCAGCTCATTTCATCAGCAGCCGACGTCTCCGGAGAGGTTCGAGTCCCTCATCAACATCAAGCAAAAGGAGGGAGAATCCATCCAAACTTATGTCAACCATTTTAACACCGCCGCATTGGAGGTCCGAAACTTGGACCAATCAGTTGCAATGGCCGCCCTGAAGAGTGGTCTTCAAAAGAATGACCTTCTATTTTCCCTGGAAAAAAAGTATCCCAGGACTTCGCTGATTTGCTGGCTCGGGCTGAAGGATATGCCCGAGCAGAGGAAGCCTTCAAGCTGAAGGACGAGGAGGCCACGAAGGAGTAGCAGGCGGATGACTCCAGTAAGCCCGCAGCTGAAAAAGGGCCAAGTGAAGCTCGGCCACATTCTCGAACTCCTCCAAACACAAGTATGTCTGAACTCCCCCCCAAGCTCGTAGGCAGAGAAGCTCAGACCGTAGAGTTCGGTGGAGCTCTCCCTCAGGAAGTTCCACAGTAAAGCCCAGACCGCAGAGTTCGGATGGCATTTACAAGCAGAAAGTAGCCCGCTACTATAACTCCCAGGTCAAGAGCAAAGCCTTCAGAGTGGGGGACTTGGAACTTCAGCGAGCCACTGTTTCACAACCTCAGAATCAAGAAAAATTGCCCCAAACTGGAAAGGCCCGTATGAGGTCAGGGAGGTAGTCCGGCCCGAAACATACTATCTAAAAGAGCTCGGAGGAGTGGACCTTCCACGACCATGGATTTTGAAAAATTTATGAATGTATTATCGAAAACTTTGCCTTAAATAAAAGTTTCATATTCGCATATCTTTTCTCTTGCATGAGCTTATAACGACAGGGAGTAGCTCCTTCAGACAATCGAAACTAAGCATGTCAGGAACAAGAGGAGAATCTCATCCCGACACGAATGAAGGCTCGATTATTAAGAGATCGAATGGGGGGAGAGGCCCTCACAACGGCCCTTATGTGCCCCCATAGCTATGTTAGGAGCAGGAGAAGAACCCCATCCTAACATGAGCAAAGTCAAAGACCTGGTTATTAAGAGACCGGATGGGGGGAGAGGCCCTCGCAACGGCCCTTATGCGCCCCCACAGCCATGTTAGGAACAGGAGGAGAACCTCGTCCTAACATGAGCAAAGTCGAAGACTCGATTATTAAGAGACCGGATGGGGGAGAGGCCCTCACAACGGCCCTTATGCGCCCCCACAACCATGTTAGGAACAGGAGGAGAACCTCATCCTAAATGAGCAAAATCGAAAACCGGTTATTAAAATACCGAATGGGGAGAAAGGCCCTCGCAACAACCCTTATGCACCCCCACAGCCATGTTAGGAACAAGAGGAGAACCTCATCCTAACATGAGCAAAGTCGAAGATCCGGTTATTAAAAGATTGGATGGGGGGAGAGGCCCTCACAATGGCCCTTATGCCCCCACAGCCATGTTAGTGTTGGAAATAGTGTCCCAAAGTCAATCATCAGCCTTTGACGGTTGTGCTCTTTCTTGTAATTAGTATATGAATTATAAATAAATAAAAGTTATTTTGGTATTTTTCATCACAAATTATTTCATCTTCTAATCAACTCCTGTGTTGTGGTGAAGTCCTTAGGACTATTTAGACTCGACAAAGGAGGATTTATCGTTTAGTCCTTAAACCAGTTCACGACCAAATGATATGTTGTTACCAAGGACAACAATGTTTATCAAGCATAGGTCGTTGTGTGCCATATGGATTGGTTGTCCTCTTAATCAAGGAGTGTAGAGACACTGGTATGGCATACAGGAGAGATATAAGGGTACATCTGCACTGAACGTGATCGACTCCGGAACTTATTCTGCTGTCAAGATTTGCTCCGATGGGATATGGGTATAACTATCCCTCCAACCTGAGACCACCATGGTGACTTGCAAGCAAATCATGCACTTAGGCACTGGACACCTGAATTGCTAATTCAATGACAGAAGGCTGCTGGGTGTAGTCAAGTACTTGACTTGTCGGTGCGTGTGTCAAGATGGGATTGACCACTCCAGTTCAGGAGCTGTGTACAGTCGTGTTTCAATTTAGCAAAACTTGGCTAGGGTAGTCCTAGTGAGGAGTCATAGGACTATTTGAGTTGAGCACGATTCTGATGATCTGATCAGGGTTGATAGTTTAACCCTGAGTCGTCCTATACACAGGGGTCAAAAGAGATGAATTATATAGTAACCATATTCGTGTAGGTTCTGAGTGCTGCGATTGCGACTATTCGACCTATCCGAAGTCGGGTACCATTACTAGATGGTCACTTCGATTAGTACAAAAATTAGTTTCTGTGCTACCGACTTAGGTTCGAACCTACGGGGTCACACACATTAGAGGTTCCTATCCGATCTGATGGCTGGTGAAGAGTCCCACTAAACTGGGACTCTTCGACCAAGAGTCCTAATGCTCGAGGACTCTGAGTCCTATGTGTCTAGGACTCTGTGATCGAGAATCAAGATTTTTGATCACGAGTTCCACACATTTTGGGTATCGGGTCAAGAGTCCCACTGGTTTGGAACTCTTTGATCAAGATTTCATATCGATGGACTTTGATGCCCGATTGCCCATCAAATTTGGACTCAGTATTTATGAGAGATTTAATTAGTGATTTGATCATAATTAACTCAATTTGATTGAGTAATTATTTTTGGATCAAGTCCAATTGAATTGGATTCAGTTGGGTTTGACCCGATTAGGTTAAGAGTTGACCTAATCGTTGAGGTGGTTTGGTCCCTGATTTGATTAGGGGTTGGGCTTAGTCAATTTCTGATTTGATTAGAATTTTATTGAACCTAATTAAGTCTAATTGTGTTGGGTTTAATTTAGTCTAATTGTGCCTAACCTATTTTAATAAGGTTGGTTCAATTAAGTTTAAAACCACTTTGACTTATCTTCCTGTGTCACCTCACTTCACCTGTGCCTATTTGAATTCACGAGAAACAAGTTCTCATAAATTTTCTCCCACGCAGAAGCCTTCCCATGCCCCACCTGTGTGCACCATCTGAGTGGATAATGATAAGTTTGGTTGGCCATTCAAATTCAAAAGATGTTTGAATTTGAATGGGCAACAAATCCCATGCGCCACCCCTTTCTTTTGTGCGCCTCTTGCTCTACATGAGAAAAGGTTTCTCGTGTTGACTCTCCACGCACAAAGAACCCATGCCCCTTCTCTTCTCATGCCTTGAGTGGATAAGGATAAGTTGGTTGGCATTTGAATTCAAATTCGATTTGAATTCAAGTAAGCAACCACCTAGCTTTATCCTCTCACGCTGTAAAAATACTGTAAAGATGTGTCTTGCACTATTTTAAAAGGAAAAAGAAGATGGGGCATGTGCAACATCTTATCTGAGAAAAAAAGAGTGGCATGAGAAGGCCTTGTGCGTGAGATCAAAGTTCAAAAAACTTTCGAGAGAAAAGAAAAGAAAGAAAGTGGGCGCAGGATTTTCTATGAGTACCCTAGGGTTTCTGCCTAGGGTTCGAAAAGTGAGAAAGTGAGCTACGAGTATTGTGAGCCCATCAAATTTTAGGAAGAACTTCATCAACCTCTCAAGTACATCTGTTGATGATCCGAAGCATCCAAAGAGTCGACAGATTAAGATCGAAGGAGTTCGATCAGCATCGACCGTCGAAAGGGTTCTATAACGAACTAGCATTCGTGAAGAGCCGATCAGATTGAGAGCTTCGTGTGGATGATCCGCAAAGGCTAGACATACTGTGTGGCTGCATTGCAATGATCAGATCTTTTCGATGGTGATCAAACTACAGCAATCGACTACCTGTATGAAGGTAATGTATTCTGAACACATAACAGTAAAATATTTATTGCAAAAGTTTAAATTTTAAATTTAAATACATGCTATATATATCATATTTAGATCCTTGTGTAGGGTTAATATATATTAATTAATTAGATTAATTAATAATTTCTACTATAAAATTATAATTTTGAAAATATTTTAAAATTATCGTTTTATCCCTGCACTGAAATTCCCACAAATATGCCTTTCAATGTCGTCAGGCATGCCAAAGGAGTCGTTTCAATATTTAAAGCATCTCCTGTGGCTGGGCATTCTCAAACTTACGGCTGAACTCATCATTCATTACCGCTAGCATTATGCATCGAACGGTGGTGCGATCGTTGAGCCACTTCTGATAAGTGTCTCAGACCGCCCCTCTAACGTTCGGGACTGGCTCCTCAGGTGCCAGATCCGTTACTACATAAAAGATCCGCTCATGCTCAAAGACAATTTCTAATTTTTGATACCAGCTATCGAAATTAGGTTCCATGAGCTTGTCATTTTGAATGGTGTTACAATATTTGTTGGACAACTAAATAATAAAATTTACTTAATATCACAGCCTGTTAATGTGGTTCAAACCTCCGGTAAACACCCTAGAATGGATAATATGTTAGAAGTCTACCTTTGGCACTATAAGCTAGGTCATATCAATAAGAACAAGATAAACAGGTTGGCTCAAGAAGGAATTCTTGAAGTTGGTGATTGTGAATCACTTCCAACCTGTGAGTCCTGTCTTCTTGAGAAGATGACCAAGTCACCTTTTACTAGAAAAGGTGAGCGAGCCAGTGAACTCTTGGGTCTGGTACACTCTGATGTATGTGGACCCATGAGCTCAAGTGCAAGAGGTGGATATTTCTACTTCATAACCTTCACAGACGACCTATCAAGGTATGGGTATGTCTACTTAATGAAGCATAAGTCGGAGTCATTTAAAATGTTTAAACTATTCTGAAATGAGGTAGAAAAATAAACTGAAAAGTGTATTAAAACTCTTTGATCTGATCGAGGAGGTGAATACCTTTCCAATGAGTTTCTGACATATCTTGGAGAGAATGAGATTCTCTCTCAGTGGACTCCTCCTGGAACACCACTGCATAATGGTGTGTCTGAAAAGGAGGAATCGGACCTTGTTGGATATGGTTTGATGCATGATGGGGTTTGCTGGTCTGTCGATCTTCCTCTGGGGATATGCGCTCGAATCAGCTTGTTACCTTCTAAATAGGGTTCTGAGTAAGTCTGTAACCAAAATGCCTTATGAGATATGGATAGGACATAAGCCAATACTCTCGCACCTTAGGGTTTGGGGGTGTCCAGCTTATGTTAAATGTTTAATTACGGACAAGCTTGGACCTAGGTCTGACAAGTGTTATTT
Source organism: Elaeis guineensis (assembly GCF_000442705.2). NCBI lineage: Eukaryota > Viridiplantae > Streptophyta > Magnoliopsida > Arecales > Arecaceae > Elaeis > Elaeis guineensis. The sequence continues at coordinate 98,087,986 of NC_026000.2, forward strand.
CATAGGGTATCCAAAAGAGACCAAAGGGTATTATTTCTACCTAGCTGATGAGCAAAAGGTGTTTGTCAGCCTTAAGGCAATCTTTTTGAAAAAGAAGTTTCTTGGTGAAGGGACTGTTGCCTCTAAGCTCGAACTTGAGAAAGTTCGACAGGTGGAAAAATCGACACAAGTTGCTAAACCTGAACCAGATTTGGTTAGATCAGATCCGGAGCCTATAGTTCCTGCACCCTTAAGACGGTCTGGTAGAGTACCACGTTAATCGGATAGATACTATGGTTTCTTGATCCGAGACGACGATCCTATTGAACTTGATGAAAATGATGAGGATCCAATTACCTACATGGATGCAATGCAGAGACCTAACTCTGAGAAATGGCTAGAGGCCATGAAATCCAAAATGGAGTCCATGAAGGTCAACGATGTGTGGACATTGGTTGACCCACCCGAAGGAGTAAAATCCATTGGGTGTAAATGGGTCTTCAAAGGAAGAGGGGCACAGACGGAAAGGTGGAGACCTATAAAGCCCGTCTAGTTGCTAAGGGATATCGTCAATGTTATAGTATAGACTATGACGAGACATTTTCTCCTGTGGCAATGCTCAAATCCATTCGGATTATGCTTGCGATAGCTGCCCATCTGGACTATGAAATCAGGCAGATGGATGTGAAGACAGCTTTCCTAAATGAAGAGCTGGATGAAGAGGTGTATATGATACAAAATGAAGGGTTCACATCCACAGATGAGTCTAAGGTGTGCAGGCTATAGAGGTCCATTTATGGACTTAAGTAGGCATCCCAGAATTGAAACATACATTTTGATAGGATGATTAAGACGTATGGCTTCGTTAAGAATGGAGAAGAGCCCTACATTTATGAGTGGGCTAATGGTCCAGTAGTGGTATTTCTTGTATTGTATGTGGATGACATTCTCTTAATCGAGAATGATGTCCCTGCATTACAAGGAATAAAGATTTGGCTATCATCACAGTTCTCCATGAAGGATCTGGGAGAAGCTTTCTACATCCTAGGGATGAGGATCTATAGGGATAGATCTAAAAGGTTGCATGGCTTATCCCAGTCCACGTACATTGATACTATGCTGAAGAGGTTTAGCATGGAGAATTTCAAGAAAGGCTATCTACCGATAGGCCATGGAATTTCTCTCTCGAAGAAGGATTGTCCGATAATACCTCAAGAGAGAGAGCATATGGATAGAATTCTATATGCTTCGGTAGTGGGATCTATCATGTACGCCATGACATGTACATGACCAGATGTGGCATACTCACTAGGGGTAGTGAGTAGATACCAATCTGATTCAGGGGAGAATCACTGGAAGGTTGTTAAAACCATCCTGAAGTATTTAAGAAATACTAAGGACCAGTGGCTTGTTTATGGTGAATCAGACTTGAGACTTATAGGGTTTACAGACTCCAATTTCTAGTCTGATCACGATGACAACAAGAGTGTGTTGGGATTTATTTTTACCCTTAATGGTGGGGCTGTCTGCTGGATGAGTTCCAAGCAGCACATTATGGCTGATTCAGTTTGTGAGGCAGAGTATGTCGCTGCATCAGATGCTGCCAAAGAAGCAGTGTGGCTAAGAAAATTCATCACTGAGCTCGGAGTAGCACCCTCCCTTGTTGGTCAAGTTCTGCTCTACTGTGACTGGAGCCATTGCTCAAGCAAAGGAACCGAAGGCACACCAGCGGATGAAGCATATTCTGTGCCGCTACCATCTCATCCGAGAAATCATGGATAGAGGTGACGTTGATCTTCAGAAGATCGACGAAAAGAGAACCTGACCGACCCATTCACTAAAGCCATTGCGGTGAAGGAGTTCGACAACTTCAAGTCAAAGATGGGTATTAGATACTGCACCGATTGGCTTCAGGCCAAGTGGGAGATTGTTGGGAATAGTGTCCCAAAGCCAATCGTCAGCCTGTTGACGGTTGTGCTCTTTCTTGTATTAGTATATGAATTATAAATAAATAAAAGTTATTTTGATATTTTTTATCATAAATTATTTCATCTTCTAATGAACTCCTGTGTTGTAGTGAAGTCCTTAAGACTATTTAGACTCGACAAAGAAGGATTTGTCGTTTAGTCCTTAAACCAATTTGCGACCAAATGATACATTGTTACCAAGGACAACAACATTAATCAAGCATAGGTCATTGTGTGCCATATGGGTTGGTTGTCCTCTTAACCAAGGAGTGTAGAGATATTGGTATGGCATACAGATAAGATATAAGGGTACATCTGCATTGAACGTGACCGACTTCAGAGCTTATTCTGCTGTCAAGATTTGCTCCAATAGGATATGGGTATAACTGTCCCTCCAACCTGAGACCACCATGGTGACATGCAAGCAACTCACTGCACTTAGGCACTGGACTACCTGAATTGCTAATTCAGTGACAGAAGGCTGCTGGGTGTAATCAAGTACTTGACTTGTCGGTGCGTGTGTCAAGATGGGATTGACCACTCCAGTTCAGGAACTGTGTACAGTCATGTTTCAATTTAGCAAAATCTTGGCTAGGGTAGTCCTAGTGAGGAGTCACAGGACTGTTTGAGTTGAGCACAATTCGGATGATCTGATCAGGGTTGACAGTTTAACCCTGAGTCATCCTATACACAGGGGTCAAAAGGGATGAATTATATAGTAACCATATTCACGTAGGTTCTGAGTGTTGCGATTGCGACTATTCGACCTATCCGGACATTGGGTACCATTGCTAGATGGTCACTTTGATTACTATAGAAATTGATTCCTGTGCTACCGACTTAGGTTCGAACCTGCGGGGTCACACACATTAGAGATTCCTATCTGATCTGATGGCTGGTGAAGAGTCCCACTGGACTGGGACTCTTCGACCAAAAGTCCTAATGCTCGAAGACTCTGAGTCTTATGTGTCTGAGACTCTGTGATCAAGAATCAAGATTCTCTGATCATGAGTTCCACACATTTTGGATACCAGGGTCAAGAGTCCCACTGGTTTGGGACTCTTCGATCAAGATTTCATATCGATGGACTTTGATGCCCGATTGCCCATCGAATTTAGACTCAGTATTTATGAGAGATTTAATTAGTAATTTGATCACTAATTAACTAAATTTGATTGAGTAATTATTTTTGGATCAAGTCCAATTGAATTGGATTCAGTTGGATTTGACCCGATTACGTTAAGAGTTGACCTAATCGCTGAGGTTGTTTGGTCCTTGATTGGATCAGGGGTTGGGCTTAGTCAATTTCTGATTTGATTAAGATTTTATTGAGCCTAATTAAGCTTAAGTATGTTCGATTTAATTTAGTCTAATTGTACCTAACCGATTTTAATAAGGTTGGTTCAATTAAGTTTAAAACCACTTTGACTTATCTCCCTGCGCCACCTCACTTCACCTGTGCCTATTTGAATTCACGAGAAATAAGTTCTTATGAATTTTCTCCCATGCAGAAGCCTTCCCATGCCCCACCTGTGTGTGCCATCAGAGTGGATAATGATAAGGTTGGTTGGCCATTCAAATTCAAAGGATGTTTGAATTTGAATGGGCAACAAATCCCATGCACCACCCCTTTCTTTTGTGCGCCTCTTGCTCTACAGGAGAAAAGGTTTCTCATGTAGACTCTCCACGTACAAAGAACCCACACCCCTTCTCTTCTCATGCCTTGAGTGGATAAGGATAAGTTGGTTGGCATTTGAATTCAAATTCAATTTAAATTCAAGTGAGCAACCACCTAGCTTTATCCTCTCATGCTGTAAAAATGCTGTAAAGACGCATCTTGCACTATTTTAAAAGAAAAAAAAAGATGGGGTGTGCACAACATCTTATCTAAGAAAGAAAGAGTAGCGTGAGAAGTCCTTGTGTGTGAGATCAAAGTTCAAAAAACTTTCAAGAGAAAAGAAAAGAAAGAAAGTGGGTGCAGAGTTTTTTGTGAGTACCGTAGAGTTTCTGCCTAGGGTTCGAAAAGTGAGAAAGTGAGCTATGAGTGTCGTGAGCCCACCAGATTTTAGGGAGAGCTTCATCAACCTCTAAAGTATATCTATTGATGATTTGGAGCATCCAAAGAGTTGACAGATCAAGATCGAAGGAGTTCGATCAGCATCGACTGTCGAAAGGGTTCTAAATGAACTAGCATTCGTGAGGAGCCGATCAGATCGGGAGCTTCGTATGGATGATCTGCAGAGGTCAGACATACTGTGTGGCTGTATTGTAATGATCAGAATTTTCGACGGTGATCAGACTATAGCGATCGACTACTTGCACGAAGGTAATGTGTTCTGAACACATAACAGTAAAACATTTACTATAGAAGTTTAAATTTCAAATTTAAATGCATGCTATATATATATCATATTTAGATCTTTTGTAGGATTAATATATATTAATTAATTAGATTAATTAATAATTTTTACTATAAAATTATAATTTTGAAAAGTTTTAAAATTATCATTTTACCCCTGCACTGAAATTCTCACAGTTAGGAACAGGAGGAGAACCTCATCCTAACATGAGCAAAATTGAAGATCTGATTATTAAGAGACTGAATAGAGGGAAAACCCTCGCAACAGCCCTTATGCGCCCCACAGCCATGTTAGGAACAGGAGGAGAACCTCATCCTAACATGAGCAAAGTCGAAGACCCGCTTATTAAGATATCGAATGGGGGGAGAGGCCCTCGCAACGGCCCTTATGCGCCTCCACAGCCATGTTAGGAACAGGAGGAGAACCTCATCCTAACATGAGCAAAGTCGAAGACTCGGTTATTAAGAGATCGGATGGAGGGAGAGGCCCTCACAATGGCCTTATGTGCTCCCCCAGTCATGTTAGGAATAGGAGGAGAACCTCGTCCTAATATGAGCAGAGTCGAAGACCCAGTTATAAGAGATCGGATGGGGGAAAAGGCCCTCGTAACGGCCCTTATGTGCCCCGCAGCCCTATTAGGAATAGGAGAAAAATTTTGTCCTAACATGAGCTGAAATTGATCGTGTCGGGAATAGGAGGAGAACCTCATCCTGACACAAATGAAGAACTGGTCGTTTAAGATCGGATGAGGGGAAAAGCCTCCCCAACGGCTTTCTACACCCCTACAACCCTTTTAGGAGCAGAGGGAAAATCCTTCCCAAACATTAAAAAAAAAAAAAGGGAGAGAAAAAGAGAAAGCGACGAGCTACGTCAGAGATAAGAAAAAATGAACTACATCCAAGACACAAGGGACCTCATCTCAACGAGAAGAAAACTCTTATCAAAAATCCTCAATCTCTAAAGGAGAACCCAACACTGACAAGAGAAAATAGACTTCCTCAAAGTAACGAGAAGTTTGGGCCCCAAGCTCGAATATCGGGAGAAAGAGTCAAATTCGAATGGCCTCGAAAAGACCTTCGATCATAAATAAAAAGGATGAATCAATATGGTGATGACCAGAACCTTCAAACAACATCGACATCGAATAAGACAAAAGAAAGAGAAGCTCGGTAAATGACAACTCAGAGCAAGAATTGACAAGGTAATGAGAAATTTTCTTTTCATTTTATTAGTAAAGAGTGCATTACAAAAGCCTTTGAAGGCCAAAAAAAAAACAACAAGAAAAGAAAAGAATACATGGAACAAAAGGTAAAAGAAGCTCTAAGGAAGCTCGGCTTCTTCTGACTTTAGACTTTCGGTTCCAGCCATTATTAGGGATTGTTTTAAGTTCTCAACTTCTTCTTTCAGTTCCTTCTTTCTTAACAGCATCTCCCAATACATTTGGTGAAACCGTTGGCTTTCGCCCTCCGATTCCTGAAGCCTCTTCCTCAAAACTTTGGACTCTGCTTCTGCATCCTTGACCGCCTGCTGCTCATAGGTCAGTTGAATTTTCAGCCGCTGTAGTTCGACCTTCTCCTTCCCAAGGGCTACGGACAGTTCTTTCATGGTCTCCCTCAAGGATCGGAGCTCGTCAAAGCCTTGAACCAAAATGGCTGGGCTCTTTCGGATAACTGCTTCTGAAGGTGAGCAACCTCGTCGATCACCGTCTTGAGCCTCCTTCTGTAGTTGTCTATTTGTCCGCCCCAGCCGACTCTGTAAGTGTTGTAATTTGTCTTGACGTCCTGTAGCTACTTCTGGAGGTCAGAGAATTTCTTCGACCAGTCCCAGCCGTAGTAAGCCTGAGTTGGAAGCCAGGACAAGCTCCCTTCCAATTGGTTGATCTTTTCCCATGCGGCCGCTAACTCGACCTCAAAAGAGATGATCTTGGAGGCCTGAGTCCAAGATCGGTCGCTGGCGCATTTCTGGAGTTCCTCAAGCTCCTTCTCGAAGTTGGCCTTCTTCCGGCTGTAGTCCATGAAGTCCTTTTTGTGGAGGTTCTGAAGGCGAGTAACCTCCACGGTGGCTTCCAAATGGCTCTTCCTCAGCCTGTGAAGTTCGACATCCATCTTCTTTGATTTCTTCATTAGGTGACAAACTTTTCTTCTCAGATCTCGGATCATAGACTTCAAAGAAATCCCCTGCGGTAGGGGAAGAGCTTCGGTAGGGTACTGTTGTCAGGAAACAAGAGCGTCACAACGCAAATCATTGCAAGAAAAAAAAAAGAAAAAGGAAGTAGAAGGAAAAAAAGGAGCTCTCTGTAAAGAGGAATCCTTTTTCATTGATTGAATAATTCTTAAGTACAAGAAAAGAAAAAAAAAATTGTAACAAAGAAAAAATCTAAAATTAGAGGTCTCGGACCTCTAGAGCAGAAGTGGAGGAGCTCGGCACCCCTGGAAGGTCGGCCACAGCAGCTGCAGCAGTTGAAGAGGTCCCGCTGGAGGGAGACTGGCAGCAGCTTCGGAAGGTCCGACTTCATCGTCGGACGCTTCATCCAGAAAGTGAGGTCGAGTTCGGGAAACTTTCCGACCACCTCCTCCTGGCAAAGCTCGAAGCTTTTGATAAAGGCGGCCTGGCCGAACTTGATATTCAGATCCCTTATCTCGGAGGAGGTCTTGAACTCCTCCACTATTTGGCCCTTGCCTCTGAGACTAGGGTTGGGATTTGCTCCTTCAGCTTGGAGACCTCGGTCTCTACCTTTCTTCTTTCCTCCTCCAAAGTAGCCTTCAAATCCATCAAAGTTTGTTCCTTTTTCTGAAGCACCTCTTGGAGACTCGTGACTTCGGCGACCTTCTCCTTAAGACGGACAGCCTCAGCCTGGCGACCTTCCTCCGCCTGGGCTGCTTCCTTCTTTGTATTTTTCATCATCTCGATGTTGGCGATGAGCTGGTGTCCAATCTGTAAGAGTGGCTAGGAAGTCAATATGAAAGCTAAGGAATGAACTAAGTGAAGGAGCAAAAGAAAGAAAAAAGTAAGTCAGCCTACCTCAAGAAAGGACCCCAGAGAGTCCCAAACTCGCTGTTCAGGATCGGCATGGATGATCCTGCGGACGATCTCGGACAAAACGCATCCGTCGACCAACTTTTTTATTAAATCCCTATTGTTGAAGGGATTCTCCCCCAGATCTTCTTCGGAGCTGTTGGACCCTTTGATGGCAGCCCTGCTGCTGCTGATCTTGCGGGCCACCGTCTTCTTCCTTCTCTTCCTTTCGGCCCCCGGTGCCTTCTCGAGATGAGACTCTGGAGCGGGAACCTTGGTCGGAGGGCTTCTTGAAGAAGCTCGAGGGACTGCGGACTCGACGTCAGAGGGGGCATCAACGACAATGGCCGCCTGGGCAAGCACGGCCGAGCTTCTCTCCTCTACCCTCGCCTTCTTCACCGACCCAGAAATTGCAGCACCTTTCCTCTTGTGGGCCTTGAGACCCTTGGCTAGTATCTGAGCTACGTCTGCATCCATGTCTGCAATGAAAAAAGATCAGCACATCTTAGAAATAGAATAAGAGAAAGAGGAAGCAGTGAATGACTTAAGAAAGAAAAAATACCGACAGGATTGAGAGAGCTCAGGCCGACATTGAATAAAAGTTGCTCCTTCAGAAGGTCGGGGAGGAGAGGAGCTGGATAAGTTTTAAGTTTATTGGAAGCTTGAAGGTCATCCTTTTCCAGGCTAAAAGCCAGACGGACAGAGTCCCTCAGGGAGCCCCAGGGGGCAACCCCAGCATCAGGGTCGGGCATCGGATGTAGAAGTACCTCTCCTTCCAGTTGTGGATAGAAGAGGGGCACCTTTCAGCAACCCCTTTCTACCGAACTGAGGGGAGAAGTACCACCAGTCCTTTGCCGAAGGGTGACACTTAAAGGTATAAAAGTTTCTAAACAAGGGAAGGGTTGGCCGAACTTCAGCTAAATAACAGAGGAAAAGAAATCCTATCAGAAACCTAAAGGAGTTCGGCACAACAAAAACTAGAAAATATTTAAAAACTGAAAAAGAGCAACAAGAAAAGGTGGGAGTGGAAGTCGAAGCCCAACGCGGAAGGCTTCTTAGTATAAATAAAAGCGGCTAGGGGGAGGGGCGCTAGCTGGTCAGTTGGCCCGGGAAGCTCAAGCTCATACTCCGAAGGAACCCCGTACTGAATCCTAATCAGTGAGAGTTCGTCCGAGGTCAAAGAGCTGGGAATGGTGTTGGTACAAAGACCGAACGAAGTTCGATCCTATGTACGGGTTCATATACAGTACTAGATTTTGGGGGGCTGGAGCTGACGAACTTCTAGAACGCTAGAGGAGGAAGTGTTGGAGGACATTTTGAATCAAATAAAAATCTCAAAAAATTATGAAAAATAGGAAACAAAGCACTCACGGAGAAACTGAATGGGCGGAATGCAGAGGAGGAAAAATGGAAGAACAACAAGAAAAAGAAGGATTCTGAAACTAACCTAGGCTAGTCTGGGAGGTGCAGGAGGGCAGCGAAGGTGATGGAGGTTGACCTGAAGGGTGCCTAAGATCGAGAGGGATGCCGGAGGAGGACGAAGCTCTCAGGCAAGAAGAGGGGACCGAAGAAAAATCTCAAGCAAGGTGAAACCCCTGAAGGAGGGGGACGGATTTAAATAGACCTCAGGGTCCGGTGCAATAATGATTGCAGATCTCCTTTGGCCGACCTACAACTGCCGCATGTCCCACTCATCGTGGCAGATGGCTGACGATTGATAGAATCATTATTGCACTGTACCTGAGGCAACGCTCCAGCAAAAAATTTCGAAAAAATCTTTTCAGATCACCTCGATTTGAAAAGACTCCAGCATCGGCGCACCAAACATCAAAAGACTTAGAAACAATCGAGTACAAAAATCAAGGGGGACAACTTCGGCTGTGAAAATTTTTCTACACTTCCTTCATTCGAAACCCGAACTTGGAAGCAGGGGGACTAGTGTTGGGTATAAAATAACCCCAGTCGAAGTTCATAAGAGACCAACCCTCCCAAGTCTCTTTGGCTTCCGACCTTGTGCGGCGTCTTTCTGAACTCCCCCGACCGTCCGAGCTTCCACAGTACCATCCGGACTCCTCCAGCAGTCGACCTTCTACAGTGTCCTCCAGATTTCTCCAACGGACGAACTCCTATCATACCCTCCGGACTTCTTCAATAATGAGCTCCTTCAGTCATCTATCGGACTGCTCCAAATACTCTCTGGGCTTCACTATCAGCTGATTTTCTACAGTGATCAACTACTTTCTGAATCTCTTCTAGACTTCCTCCTGTCATGATCGACTTTACTCTGAGCTTCTTCTGGACTTCGTCAATATTCGAGCTTCTCCAGTAGTGAGACTTCTACAGTAGCCAGACTCCATCCAAGTTTCTACAATGGTCGACCACCTTTCGAATTTCATCCAAGCTTCTACCATAAGCGAATTCCATCCGAACTTCTATTGCAAGTGGACTTCATCCGAGTTTCTATGGTAAGTGGACTTCATTCGAGCTTCTACAATAAGCGGTCTCCATCCGGGCTTTCACGGCAATCGATCTCCATCCGAGCTTCTATAGTAAGCGACCTCCTTTTGGACTCCTATAAGAATCAAACTCCGTTCGAACTTCTATAGCGGATGGATTCCAGACAAACTTCTACAACGGACGGGCTCCAGCATCCAGATTTCTACAGTGACTGACTGTCTTTGGTGTCTTCTGTACCTCTCCACCATCAACCTTCAACAGCGCCAATCGGACTTCAACAGTGCCAACCAGACCCCTCCAAAGGACAAATTCCCTCCGGACCCCTCCAACGGTCGACCTTCCACAGTGTCCTCCAGACTCCTCTAGCGGATGAACTTCCACAATGCCTTTCGGACTCTTCTATCGGTCAACCTTCTATAGCGCCTTCCGAATTCCGCTATCGGTCGACCTTCTATCAGATTTCTCATGCAACCGGACCTCTCCAGCAGACAGTCTTCAGACAAGCTTCTACATCAGAAAAATTTCAAACGGACTTCTCTAGCAATCAGACTCCAGCAGGATTTCTCCAATAGAAAGTTTTCATCCGAACTTCTATGGTAGATGACTTCCATCTGCAGCATCAATGCCTAAGGCACCCAACAATAGTTAACCCGTCAGCAACCTCGAAAATATCTAAGCTTCTCTTAGATTGCTGAGACAGAGAGTTATTCCGCTCCACCAGACATCCCAACCGAGCTTCAGCCGTCCGACTCGAACTCTCCAACAAGTCACGACAATGGACACCACTCCACTCTCTGTAACAAATACTATGTGGCCCCACCACTCTCCGGCAAGTCGCGACAACAGGCACCATTACTCTCCGTAACAAACTCCACGTGGTCCCAACAGCCCACTACCAGGCAGTTACGGACGTCGCTGTCAATCGGTTACGCTCTTCCGTCTATAAAAGAGACCCCCCAGATACATTCTCCTTTAAGCTCTAAACACTATCTCTAAACTCTGCTAAAATTCTATTGAGTGCTTTATTTCTATTGAAGCAGAGTACTGACTTGAGCATCGGAGGGTCTTGCTGGAGCACCCCCAACTCCGATTTAGACTTTCCTTGCAGGTCCGACGACGGTCGTGATTCCTCGACTCCAGCTTCTCCGGCATCAACGGAATTTTGCACCAACATAACCCTTGACCCAATCCTATCCAATTTAGGACTTAGTTATAACAAACTAGCTAATTGGATCCTAACCCAATTATGAAACCAATTAGACCTCAATCTAATCAAAAATTAGTTAGATTAAAAATTTATGGATCTAGGGATTGATTCTTGATGGATATCAGGGAAGCTATTTGATAATAGGGCATGATTTAATCAAGTCTATTATCCAATAGGATTTGATCCAATCAAACCTATATAAAGCTAATTGAATCTTATTCAACTTAGAATTTGATTTGCATCCCTGAGATTAATTAGAAAAAGCCCTATTGTCCAACAGAGATGCGTCCAATCAATTCAAAGCCAACCTAATTGAATCTAATTCAATTAAATCTGATCCAATCCCCATTGCTCAATCAAATTGAGCCAATTAATAATCAAATTATTAATTAATTATTTTTTTAATTTACCAACCATTAGTAAATAATTTGTTACAATCTTTGCATAAGATTAATTATCAATCAAATTGATAATTAACTCCTTCAATGATTCATAATCGTCGATCAACCATTTGATCAGATAGATACTTCTATGTGTGTGACCCCATAGGTTCGAACCTAAACCAGTAGTACAAAAATAATTTATGTACTAATCGAAGTTACCATCTAGCAATAGTTTCTGACATACGGATAGGTCGAATGTATGCCTAGCAACACTCTAGAACCCATGTGGATATAGTTACTGTATAATTCATCCCTTTGATACTTAATACTCAAGGATGACTAAGGGTTAAACTGTCAACCCAGGATGAGTGGTCTATATTATTTCTCAACCATAAAAATCTTGTGACTCCTCACTAGGACTACTTTGGCTAAAATTTTGCTTAATTGAAATACAGTGATGCATCATCTCCAATTTTACTTGGAGCGGTCAATCCCATCTTGACTCGCACTCAGACTTTACAAATACTTGACTGTATCTAAAAATCTTCCATCACTAAATTAAAAATTTGGATAGTCCAGTACCAAAATATAGTGAGTTGCTTGTAAGTCACCGAGACAGCCTTAGATCAAAGTGATGCTTAAACCTATATCTCATCAGAGCAACCCTTGACAGTAGAGTGCTCCAGAGGTGGTCACGCTCAGTGAAATGTACTCCTACATATCATCCGTATACCATACCCATGTCATCACACACCTTGGTTAAGAGGATAATCAACTAATATGGCATACAATGACCTACACTTGATACAATTATCGTCTTTGTAATAATTTTGTCATTTGGTTGTGAGTAGGATTTAAGAACCATACGATAAATTCTCATTTATCATTTTGGAAGTAGCTCTAAAGATTCATCATAAGATATGAGTTCTATTTAGAAAGATGTATTTCTTATGATGAATCTGTCAGATAATATTTATCATTTTATAATTCATATACATGTATAGAGCACAATCATCTACAACCTAAATGATTGACTTTAGGACACAATTCCCAACACTTTGTATACTCAATGGAGAGAGTGGCTATTCTCACAAGCCACTTGTATGGGGATACTAATACAAGGATATGGATACTTATTAAGAAATGAGTTTACTAAATTGATCTACTAATAGAGAATATCTTATGGAGTCTTACATACATGTCAAAAGATGATTCTCTAAGTGGGAGTTGTGTAAGTAGTCTTTAGACCTTAGACCACCATAGAATCTTATGCACATAAATCTATATTTTGGTTCAATTCTAAACATAATATTAAATCATGTACAGAGTATTTTAAATATGGTGAAGTATGTATGAAGATTGTGAGTAGGTCAATAAAGAATTGATCACTCTTAGTAAGAAGAGATGACATCCTATATATTCTTATCTTTTGATAAACTCAAGAAGACTTTAACCAAAATAAATAAAGGTTAGATTGGGATTCTAATACTTTATTAGAGTTATAATTGATTGATAAACAAGCAATACAAATATATGTTGAGTTTGACATGATTCCATACTCATAAATATATTCAGGATGCAAGATGATCGAAGGACTGGATTGCACAGTAACTTGCTAGTGAAGGACATATTTAATTTTTTCTATCAAATTTTACATCTTTTGAGTAGTCATGATATATTACTAGACATTAATCTTGACTTATGGGTTTGATCAAATTAAAGATTTTAATTCGATCACCAATTAGATAGGGTTCTAATTGCTAAACTTAGGTCAGCTTGTTTCGAACCTAAATCAATTAGAAAGGTTCTAATCAAATTTAGTCAACTTGTGCCTGGACCTACTACTAGCTAGATGAGAAACCCAATCGATCACACACAAAAAATACTGATTAAGGATCTAATTGGATTAGATTAAGTTTGCAGATTAACATGTTAGCACATGTTGCAAACCCTAGCTCCTAGAATCGAATTGATTTTGATTTCAATTTTAATGTGGATAGAATTGAGTTTATTAAGCTTATGATTTATTTGGATCTGATTTAGGTAAGCCAAATGATTGGCACCTATTGGTGCAAAAATCCACCGGCGTCGGAGAAACTGGAGTCGAGGGAGTCGCGGTCACCATCGGGATCTGCAAAGAAAGTCTAAACTGGAGTTGGGGGTGCTCCGGCAAGACCCTCAGATGCTCAAGTCAGTTTTCTGCCTCAATAAGAATGGAGTGCTCGAATAAAAATTTTAGCAGAGTTTTTAGATATAGATTAGAGCTTAGAGAATAACATATCTGGGGGTCCCCCTTTTATAGGTGGTGGGCGTAACAGATTGATAGCGACGTCTGTAACTGCCTAGTAGTCAGTCATTCGGGGCAATGAGAAGTTTGTTACAGAGAGTAGTGGAGTGGAGTCGTGGCCATTGCCGTGGCCTGCCACGTGGAGCCTGTGGTGGAGAGTGGAGTGATGTCCATTGTCGTGACTTGCCAGAGCATGATGGAGCCACGTGGGATCCGTTACTGAAAGTGGAGCAGAGTCGTGGCCATTACTATGGCCTGCTAGGGAGTCCATGTCCATCGGTCAAAGCTCGATTGGGATGTCTCGTGGAGAGGGTTAGCTCTCCGTCTAAGAAGAGCTCGGATGTTGCTAGCAAGCCTTCTACCATTGGGCGCCAGTACTACAGGTGAAGGTCACCTGCTGTAGAAGCTCGGTCAGGAGCTTTTCGTGGACGAAGTTCGGTTTCATACAGAATCCGATAGAAAGTCGACCGATAGTAGATGTCAGATGGCACTGGAGAGGTTCACCCGCTGGAGGGGTTCGACTGCTGGAGCCCATGTGTCGTAGGAGTTCGTCCGAAATCATCCGCTATAGAAGTTCGATCAGAGTCTGGTTCTCGTGAAAGTCCGGATGCGAATTGTTTGTTGAGGAAGCTCGACCAAAGCCTGCCTACAATAGAAGTTCCGAAGGAATTCGTTCACAATAGAAGCTTAGGTGGAGGCTTACAGTAGAAATCTGATGTGGACCGCTCGTAGTAGAAATTTGAAGTAGACCGCTTGTAGTGATAGCTCGGAGTAGACCGCTTGTAGTAGAAGCTCGGAGTAGATTGCTTATGGTGGGGGCTCAGAGCCCGGGCCTTGTAAGTGTTTGGATGAGGTCTACCTACAATAGGAGCTCAGGGCTGAAGTCCGGCTCCCGTAGGAGCTCGGATGAAGTCTCCTTGCTGTAGGAGTTCGGGGAAGAAGTCCGGCTCCCGTAGGGGCCCGGATGAAATCTACCTGTAGTAGGAGTTTGGGGAAGAAGTCCGGCTCCCGTAGGAGCTCGAACGAAGTCTACCTGTAGTAGGAGTTCGGAGAAGAAGTCCGGCTCCTGTAGGAGCTTGGACGAAGTCTACCTGCAGTAGGAGTTCGGAGAAAAAGTCCGGCTCCCGTAGGAGCTCGGACGAAATCCAGAAGGCGGTCGACCACCGTAGAAATTTGGATGGAGTCCGTCCGTCGTGGAGATCTGTTGTTAGAAAAGTTCGGCCACTGATGAACTGACGAAGTTCTGGAAGAAATTTGGGTTGGAGTCGATCGAATCCTATTGGAAAAGATCTGGAAGAGGTCCGGAGAATGGTAGACCCTTGTAGGAGGTCAGCTGATAGTAGAATCCCGAGGGCACCTGGGGCAGCCTGATAGACGACCAAAGAAGCTTATCGCTGGAGAAGCCTGGGAGATGTGGCAGGAGTTCGACCGTCGGGGGAATCCGGTCGACGCTGGTGGAAGAAGCTGTGGGAGTCTATCCGTCAGCAGAACTTGGGAATATTGCGGAAGCTCGGCCGTCAGAGAGGTTTGGAAAGATGTCGCCCAAGGTCGGACGTCGGCAGAGTCCCGGGAGGGTCACTCCTGATACGAACTTCGACTGGGGGTATTTTATACCCAACACCAGTCCCCCTATTTTCGAGTTCGAGTTTCAAATGAAGGAAGTATAGAGAAATTTTCACATCCGAAGTTGCTCCCTTGAATCTCGTGCACGATCACCCTCAGATATCCTGGCATTTAATGCACGCACGTTGGAGTCTTTTTAAATCAGGGCGATCTGAAGAGACTTTTTGAAATTTTTGCTGAAGCGTTGCTTCAGGTATGGTGCAATAATGGCCCTGCCAGCAGTCAGCCGCTTTTAGCCGCCTGCTGTGGTGAGTGGGACACGTGGCGAACACGGGTCGGCCTGGGGAGATCCGCAATCATTATAACGCCGGATCCCAGGGTCTATTTAAACCCGCCCTTCTTCCTCCCGGAGTTTCATTCTGCCTGAAAGTCCTGTTGGTGCCCGTCTTCTTTCTGAGAGCTCCACCTTCCTCGGCATCCATTTTGGCCCTAGGTGTTCTTCGAGTCATCCCTGTCCCTGCATCTCTGCATCTTTCGGAGTAGCTTAGGTTAGTTCCAGAACTTTCGTTCTTTCTCTCGTCATTTAGGTGTTCCTTATTCTTCATTTTTCTTCTATCGCATTCCACCTATCTGGTTCCCCACGGACCTTTCGTCTCTTATTTCTCCCGATTTTTTGGAGATTTTTAGGTTTTTGCTTGAAATGTCTTCTGGCACCTTCGCCTTTAGTGATTCCAGGAGTTCGTCTGCCTCAGTCCCTCAGAACCCCCATACTGTAGATGAACCCGTATCTAGGGCTGGGCCTTGTTCGATTTTTGCATCGGACGTCATTCCCTGTTCTCTGACTCCGGATGAACTTCTACTGATAAGGGTTCAGTATAGAGTTCCTCCGGAGTATGATCTGGAGCTTCCTGGTCCCGCCGACCGGGCCAGCACCCCCCCACCTGGCCATTTCTGTCTGTACCAGGAGGCCTTCTGTGCCGGGCTTCGGCTCCCGCTTCCATCCTTCGTCGTCGCTCTTTTCCATTTTTTAGATATTTCTTTAGCTTCATTCACTCTGAACTCCTTTAGGTTTTTGATAGGGTTCCTCTTTCTTTGCCACATAGTCGAAGTTCAGCCATCTCTTCCTTTGTTTAGGTACTTTTACACCTTCAAGCACCACCCCTCGACAAAGGATTGGTGGTACTTCTCCCCCCAATTCGGCAAGAAGGGGTTGCTAAAAGGTGCTCCCTCTTCTATCCACAACTGGAAGGGGAAGTACCTTTACATCCAATGCCGACCTTAAAGCTGGGATTGCCCCCTTGGGGTCCCTGAGGGACTCCATCCGTCGGGCTCCTAGCCTGGGGGAGGACGACCTTCAAGCTGCCCGAAAATTTTTTAGTTATCCAACTCCTTCCCTTCCCAACCTTCTAAAGGAGCAATTTCTGTTCAACATCGGCTTGAGTCCCCTGGATCCTGCGAGTATTCCATCTTTCCTTTTCTTCTTCTTTTCTTCTTCTTTCTCTCTTTTTTTTTTTTAACCATGCGTCACCCTTCCTTTTTTCACTCCATTGCTGATCTCTTTTTTCTCTCTTTTTTTTTCTTTCTTTTCTCTTTTTTTTTTTTTAGGAATGGATGTCGAAGCAGTATGGATGCTTGCCAGAGGCCTCAAGGTTCACAAAAGAAAAGGCGCTGCGGCTTCTGGGTGGCAAAGAAGGCCAGAACGGAGGAGACGAGCTCGGCCACGCCTGCCCAGGCGGCCCTCACTGTCGATGTCCCTTCAGACCCTGAGCCTCCAGTTCCCCGAGCCTCTTGAGGAGTTCTCCCGTCGAGGTTCCCGCTTTGGGGGTCCACTCTGAGGAGGTGCCAGGGGTTGAGAGGGGGAGGAGAAAGAAGACGGTGGCCCGCAGGGTCGGTGACCGTCGAGCTGCCATGGAAGAATTCCACGGCTCCAAGGAAGAGCTGGTGGAGAATCCCTTTAATGACAGGGATCTGATAAAGTGACTGGTCGACGGGTGTGTCCTGCCCGAAGTCATCCAGAGGATCATTCGTGCCGATCCCGAACAGTGGGTTTGGGACTCTCTGAGGTCCTTTCTCGAGGTAAGCAGATTCACTTTTGTTCCTTCCCCTCGCTTCTTCATTCAAATAACTTCTCAGCTTTCATTCTGACCTTCTGGCCACCCTTGCAGATTGAGCACCAGCTTCTCACCAACATCGAGGTGATGAACAAGATAAGGAGGGATGCTATCCAGGTGGAGGAAGGCCGTCGGGTCGAGGCCGCCCGCCTCAAGGAAAAGGCTGTCGAGGTAGCCAACCTCCAAGAGGCACTTGAGAAAGAAAAGCAGGCCTCGGAGGAGATGGTGAGGAAGGGGAGGTCGAGGTCGCAAATTTGATGGAGCAGATTCTGGTTCTAATCTCAGAGGCTAGGGGCCAAGCGGTGGAGGAGTTCAAAGCCTCCACTGAAATGAGGGACCTGAATGTCAAGTTCAGCTAAGATGCATTCATCAAAGGATTCGAGCTCTGCCAAGGGAAATGGTCAAGAAATTTCCCAAGCTGACTTCAGCTTCTTGGATGAGGTGTCTGAAGATGAAGCCGGGCCTTCTCCTATTGCCGCTGCCACCGCAGCCCCCTTCCAAGAACACCGAGCTCCCCAACCCTTGCTTCGGAGGTCCAAGACCTCTGACTTGTATTTCTCTTTCACTATGATTTTTCTTTTCCTTTAGTCTTTAAGAAACATTCAATCAATAAAATTGAGCTCCTCCTTATGGGGGACTTCTCTTCTCTTTTCTTTTTTCTTTCTGCAATGAGCTGCGCCTTGACGCTTTTGCCTCTCGATGGCAGTGTCCTGCCGAAGCATTTTCCTTGCTGTAGGGAGTTTCGCTGAAGTCCACGATCTGACATCTGAAGAAGAAAGTTCACCATTTAACAAAAAAGTCAAAGGAGATGGAGGACGAACTTCACAGGCTGAGGAAGAGCCACTCAGAGGCCACTCGGAGGCCACCCACTTCCGAAACCTCCACATGAAAGGGATCATAGATTACAGCCAGAGGAAGGCAAACTTCGAGAAGGAGCTCGAGGAACATGAGAAGCATGCCAACGATCGATCCTGGGCTCAGGCTTTCAAGATAAGCTCTCTTGAAGTGGAGCTGTCGGCTGCACGGGAGAAGATCGGTCAGCTAGAAGGAAGCTCGTCCTGGCTTTCGACTCGGGCCAACCACGATCGAGAATGGTCGAAGAAGTTCTCCGACCTTCAGCAACAGCTCCAGGATGCCAAGGTGAACTACAATGCATACTGGGCCGGCTGGTGCAAACAGGTGGACGACTATAGGAGGAAGCTCAGGATGACGACCGATGAGGTTGCCCACCTTCAAAGGCAGTTATCTGAAGGAGCCCAATTCATCCCTGTTCGAGACTCTGACGAACTCCAATCCCTAAGAGGAATCATAGAAGAGCTATCCGTCACCCTTGGGGAGGGGAGGACCGAGCTGCAGTAGTTGAAGATCCAGCTGGTGTACAAGCAGCAGGTGGTCAAGGATGCAGAGGTAGAGTCCAAGGTCCTGAGAAAAAGCTCCGAGAGGCGGAGAACGAAAGCCAACAATTTCATCGGATGTATCTGGGGATACTAATAAGGGAGAAAGAATTGAAAGAAGAAGTCGAAAGCTTAAGGTACTCCCTGATGAGAGTCGAAGCCGAAAGTTCGAAGTCGGAAGAAGCCAGGCCCCCTTAGGGCTCTTTTTGCCTTCTATCCTTCTATGTGTCCTCTTTTTCTATTCTTGTCATTTTTCTTTTTTTTTTTTTTTTTTGGGCCTTCTGGGCTCTGTAACATATACCTTGTTAATGAAATGAAAAGGAGATTTTTTGTTACCTTGTCCGTGCATTGTGTTGAATTGTCGTCCGTCGGACTTCTTTTATTTTTTATCTCATTCGATGTCGATGTTGTCCGAAGGTTCCTTGTTCATTTTTGTATTAGGTCATCGTTACCAATTTTTTTTTGTCTTTTGATTTGTTCAACGTCGATATCGTTTGAAGGTTCCTAGCCGTTGTCATGTTGATTTGCCTTTTCATCCATGACCGTAGATCTCTCTTTCTCTTTCTCCTCTTTTTTAAGTAAGGGTTCTCCCCAACTTTTTACGGGGTCACGGGAGCGTAGAGGGGCCGTCAAGAAGGTTCTCTTTTTCCTTATCAGGTCTTGAATGATCGGATCTTAGTTGGCGTAGGACGAGGTTCTCCTCCTATCCCTGATGTAGCCGATTTCAGCTCAGGTTAGGATGAGGTTCTCCTCCTATTCCTAACAGGACTGTGGGGGCACATATGGGCGTTGCAAGGCCTCTCCCCCCATCCGATCTAAAAGTAACCAGACTTTTGACCTTGCTCATGTTAGGGCGAGGTTCTCCTCCTGTCCCCAACTAGGCTGTGGAGGCACATATGGGCATTGCAGGGCCTCTCCCCCCATCCGGTCTAAGGAGAATCGGGCCTTCAACTTTGCTCATGTTAGGGCAGGTTCTCCTCCTATCCCTAACAGGGCTGTGGGGGCACATATGGGCATTGCAGGGCCTCTCCTCCCATCCAGTCTAAGGAGAATCGGGCCTTCGACTTTGCTCATGTTAGGGTGAGGTTCTCCTCCTGTCCCTAATAGGGCTGTGGGGGCACATAAGGGCGTTGCAGGGCTTCTCCCCCCATCCGATCTAAGGAGAACCGGGCCTTCGACTTTGCTCATGTTAGGGCGAGGTTCTCCTCCTGTCTCTAACAGGGTTGTGGGGGCACATAAGGGTGTTGTAGGGCCTCTTCTCCCATCCGGTCTAAAAGTAACCGGACCTTCGACTTTGCTTATGTTAGGGCGAGGTTCTCCTCCTGTCCCTAACAGGGATGCGGGGGCACATAAGGGCATTATACGGGCCACTCCCCCCGTCCGGTCTTAAAATAACCAGACTTTCAACTTTGCCCATGTTAGGACAAGGTTCTCCTCTTGTTCCTAACATGGCTTTGTTTTCGTTGTCTGAAGGGGTTATCCCCTATCGTTACGAGTCCATGCCAAAAGGGAAAGATATGCAAATCTGAAAGAAATCTTGATTTAAAGCAAAGTCGTTAGTAATACATTTACAGATTTTTCAAATCCCATGGTCGTAGAAGGTCTGCTCCCCGTAGAGGTCCTCCAGAGATGGAGTTGATGATCGCAATTGGAGGCCGATCTTCGGACTGCTCTTCCCTCCTCAGCGGCTCAGGTTGTGGCAGGGCCCTTGACCGATCCTCTCTACCCTCAGACCGGCATCGAATGAACCTATCGAGCCGACCTCATCTGATGAGCTCCTCGATCTCGTCTCGGAGTTGAATGCA
Source organism: Elaeis guineensis (assembly GCF_000442705.2). Taxonomy (NCBI): domain Eukaryota; kingdom Viridiplantae; phylum Streptophyta; class Magnoliopsida; order Arecales; family Arecaceae; genus Elaeis; species Elaeis guineensis. Next base: position 98,108,514 of record NC_026000.2, read on the forward strand.
TTCACTGTGTCATGGCCGTGGTCACGATGGTAGAGGTAGAACTTGTTAGGATTGCACTTTTCAAGGTGTGTGCGCATCCTTTCTGGCCTTGAGAGCTGCTCCCTGACCTCCATCAGCACCTGGGTTTTCGATGCATTGAGGGGGGCGTAGCTGCTGAATCTTCCTGGGGGAGAGCTCCGCCGAACCCTGCGGTTCGGGCTTCTCTGCCAGCATGCTTGGGGAGGAGTCTGGGCGCGCTTGTGCTCGGGAGGAGTCCGGGAATGTGGCCAAGCTTCACTCGGCCCTCTTTCAACTGCGGGCTTGCTGGAGTCGCCCGCCTGCCGCTCCTTCGCGGCTTCCTCATCTTTCAGCTTGAAGGCTTCCTCCGCTCGGCATATCCTTCGGCCCAAGCCAGTAGATCGGCAAAGTCTCTGGGATACTTCTTTTCCAGGGAGAAGAGGAGGTCATTCTTTGAAGGCCGCTCTTTAAGGCGGTCATTGCAACCGATTGGTCCAGGTTTCGGACCTCCAGGCGGCGGCATTGAAGTGATTGACGTAAGCTCGGATGGATTCTCTCTCCTTTTGCTTGATGTTGATGAGGGACTCCGAACCTCGCCGAGGATGCCGGCTGCTGACGAAATGAGCCACGAACTGGTGACTCATCTGGTCAAAAGAGAAGATTGTACCCGGCTTCAATGCCAAGTACCAATTTCTTGCTGCTCCCTTCAAGGTAGATGGGAAAGCTCGACACAAGATGGCATCTGGCGTGCCATGGAGCAGCATCATGATCCGAAAGGCCTCCAGTGGTCGACCGGATCTGAGGTCCCGTCATAGCTCTCGAATTGGGGGAGCTTGAAGTTCTGTGGGATTGGTTCCTGCATGATCATTTGAGAGAAAGGAGGGTCAGTGCAGATGTCCTCACCGTAAGCAGTGGGAGCACGGCGGAGCTCTTCGATCCACCGGTTCATCTCCTGGAATCTCTGATCCAGGAGGTCCTCTCGATTGCGGGCCTCGAGGGTCTTCTGATGGAGCAGAGATAGGGACTCTCCGGGGGTTGAATCATGATTGGACGGAGGATTCTCTGCCTTCTGTTTTTCTTTTCTGGAAAAGACAGGGCGGCTGGCCCATGTGGCCCGCCCGATCGTCGGATTCTGAAACTCCGACGATGCTCTTTCCAACCGCACCGATGCCTACGGCTGCTGTGGCTGCTGCTGCATGGCCTGCACTGCTTCAGTGAGGCCTCTGACCTATTGAACCAGCAGGTGAAACTGCTCCATGCCGACTGCTGTCGTCGTCGGAGGAGGAGCTGAGAAATCAGAGATGAGGCGGGGCTTGCGGAGCTTGCTGTCAGTGCTCCGACAAGACCCTCCAATGCTCAAGTCAGTTCTCTGCCTCAACAAGAATGGAGTGCTCGAACAAAAATTTTAGCAAAATTTTTAGATAGAGATTAGAGCTTAGAGAATAACGTATCTGGGGGTCCCCCTTTTATAGGCGGTGGGCGTAATAGATTGATAGCGACATCTGTAACCGCCTAGTAGTCGATCGTTCGGGGCAATGAGGAGTTTGTTACGGAGAGTAGTGGAGTGGAGTCATGGCCATTGTCGTGGCCTGCCACGTGGAGCCTGTGGTGGAGAGTGGAGTGATGTCCGTTGTCGTGACTTGCCAGAGCATGATGGAGCCGCGTGGGATCCGTTACCGGAAGTGGAGCAGAGTCGTGGCCATTACTGTGGCCTACCAGGGAGTCCAGGTCTGTCGGTCGAAGCTCAGTTGGGATGTCTGGTGGAGAGGGGTAGCTCTCCATCTAAGAGGAGCCTTCTACCGTTGGGCATCTTGGGCGCCAGTACTGCAGGCGAAGGTCACCTGCTGTAGAAGCTTGGTCAGGGGCTTTCCATGGATGAAGTTTGGTTTCATGCAGAATCCGACAGAAAGTCGATCGGTAGTGGATGTCGGATGGCGCTGGAGAGGTTCACCCGCTGGAGGGGTCTGGCTGCTAGAGCCCATGTGTTGTAGGAGTTCATCCGGAATCTGTCCACTATAGAAGTTCGGTCGGAGTCTAGTTCCTGTGGAAGTCCGGATGGGGATTGTTTGTTGAGGAAGCTCGGCCAAAGCCTGCCTGCAATAGAAGTTCGGAAGGAATTCGTTCACAATAGAAGCTTAGGTGGAGGCTTACAGTAGAAATCCGACGTGGACCGCTCGTAGTAGAAATTCAAAGTAGACCGCTTGTAGTGATAGCTCGGAGTAGACCGCTTGTAGTAGAAGCTCGGAGTAGATTGCTTGTGGTGGGGCCTCAAAGCCCGACCCTTGTAAGAGTTCGAATGAGGTCTACCTGTAATAGGAGCTCAGGGCTAAAGTCTGACTCCCGTAGGAGCTCGACGAAGTCTCCCTGCAGTAGGAGTTGGGGAAGAAGTCCGGCTCCCTAGGGGCCCGGATGAAATCTACCTGCAGTAGGAGTTCGGGGAAGAAGTCCGACTCCCGTAGGAGCTCGGATGAAGTCTACCTGCAGTAGGAGTTCGGAGAAGAAGTCTGGCTCCCGTGGGAGCTCGGATGAAGTCTACCTGCAGTAAGAGTTTGGGGAAGAAGTCCGACTCCCGTAGAGCTCGGACAAAATCCAGAAGGCGATCGATCACCATAGAAATTTGGATGGAGTTCATCCGTCGTGGAGATCTACTGTTGAAAAGTTCGGCCACTGATGAACTGATGAAGTTCTGGAAGAAATTTGGATTGGAGTCGATCGAATCCTGTTGGAAAAGATCTAGAAGAGGTCCAGAGAACGCTAGACCCTTGTAGGAGGTCGGCTGATTGTAGAATCCCGAGGGCACCTGGGGCAGCCTGATAGACGACCAAAGAAGCTTATCGTTGGAGAAGCCGGGAGATGCAGCAGGAGTTCGTCCATCGGGGGAATCTGATCGACGCTGGTGGAAGAAGCTGTGGGAGTCTATCCGTCGGCAGAACTTGGAAATATTGCGGAAGCTCGACTGCCGGAGAGGTTCGGAAAGATGTCGCCCAAGGTCGGACGTCGGCAGAGTCCCGGAGGGTCACTCCTGATATGAACTTCGGCTGGAGGGTATTTTATACCCAACAGCACCTAATTGAATTCCTCCAATTTGGTTTGTTCTAACTGGATTGGGTTAGCTTTGACTAGGCATCATGAATGGATATGGACTAAAGAGTCCATGTGGTTATGGACTCATAACCAACAATGCATGCCACCCCTTTATCTGATTTTTTCTATGCCTAAAGAGAAGGATGGCGCCTCCAATATAGGCCCTTGGATGGTATATGGTGCTGATCTATGTGGAGAAAGGAGGGTGCTAAAAATAATGCATCGTGACTCTTCAAAAACATTGATGAAAAAGTTCGCAAAGACTCCTCTGCTTTAAGACTCTTAGGCACCACTTATATCAGATAATATTTTGATTTTGAATCATTTAAGGATAGAGTTTCCATGTGTAAAATCTAGAATTAATCTGATTGGTGGTGGGATGCTTATCGCACATTTTATTGGGCGCACATGCATAAGGAATAAAACACCGTATCTGATAAGAGAGTTTCATCTGCAGAAGGACTCTTATCAGATATGACTATTCATTATTTTTTGCATGGATAAACCTCTAAAAATCATAATAGGGCATGTGGAATTATTGGCACCGGTTGATATGCATCTCCACACAATTATAAATAGCATGGAGTCTCTAGTGTTTTGGTATTCAGAAGCCTTCTCTTCTTTCTTACATCCATCTCTATTTTATCCAATTTCTTTCTTCCATCTTTTGTTAGGACAAGTCCAAATATAGTAAGGACAAGTTTGATTTTAGGACAAAGGCTTAGGAAGATAGTAAAAGAAGATAAAGAGATAAGAAAGGTAGAAAAAGGCAAGCCAAGGAAGGAGGGTGTTTAGGAAAATACGAGAGAAATGTTGTGCTATCCAAATTAGTGAAGAAAAGTTTTGAAGGAGCTTGTGTCTTGATCTAGTCTCTGTGTGGATCACCATTGGAGGGCGAACAATTGGGCACCTAGTGAAAGTTCTATCCAAATTATTTTTAGATTTAGCGATACAGGTATTCTCCTATATCTTCCATAATGTCATGCATGTTTAGATATATGATTATTAATCACCAAGGAGGTTTTGAGGTAAGGTTTGATATTTATGATTTCATTATGCAAAGTTATGAAATTCATACTTTCACTGTGCTATCATAACCCTACACGTGGAAATGCTGCTATGGTGTATGCAGATGAAATATAGGAGTATATTTCACTGAATGTGATATATTCCAAAGCACTCTACTATCAAGAGTTACTCCAAAGGGAAATGGGTATAAATATCCCTCTGATCTGAGATCACCACAGTGACTTGCAAATAACTCACTGTGCCTTGATACCGAACTACCTGAATTTTTAATTCAAAATCAAAAGGTTTCTGAATACGGTTAAGTACTTGTGAAGTCCATGTGTGAGTCAAGATGGGATTGACTACTCCAAAGGATTGGAGAGAATGCTTTGTATTTCAATTTAGTAAGACCTTAACCAATGTAGTTTTTATGAGGAGTCACAGGATTTATTAGATTGAGAGACATAATGGATATACTGTTAAGAGTTGATAGTTTAAACTCTAAGTCATCCTGAGCGTCAAGGGTCAAAGGAAAGAATTAAATGGTAATCATTTGCTAGTAGGTTCTGAGTGTTACTTTGCATACATTCGGTCTATCCGATTGTTAAGTACCATTGCTAGATGTCACTTCGATTGGTACAAAAATTTATTTTTACACTACTGACTTAGGTTCGAACCTATATAATCACTCACATTAGAAGTTTTTCTCTGATCAATTGACAGATTGACAATTGAAAATCGTTCGAGGGTAACATCATCAATATGGTTGATGATCAATCCTATGCAATAGTTGAAATAAATTAATTTGTTAAATGTTAATGAAATTTAGAAGGATTAATTAATAATTAGATTACTAATTAGTTCAATTTAATTAAGTATTAAAATTTAGATCAAGTCTAATTAAATTGGATTCAATTAGGTCAAATTTGATTAGATTATGAGATGACCTAATCGCTAAGAGAGAATTAATCCTAATTTGATCAGGACTATAGTTCAGTTAATTTTTTGATTCGATCAGGTTTAATTGAGGTCATAAGAATCTAATTAGATTAGGTTCATCATAGTCTATTTATGTTAGAAAATTGGGGAGGGTGCATGTGTAGATTTCAAAACTCTTTTTGATTGTAGTGAAAAAATAAATGGGTTAAACCCTTCAAACCTACATGTATTAGATCTTATCTAATCCTATCCAAGCCCCAGAGAAAAGACATACGTATAATCTAAAAATTAAAATTAGAATGAGATCAAATCTCAATACCTTAGCATGGGTAGAAATTCATCGCTACCGATGATCACTGGTTCAAAGTTCCTCAAGCCGCACAAGTATCCGACCTCTATGGGTATCCACCAGGATCCATCTCGAATCGATCTTCTCATAGTAGATCCTTCTTCTCCAAGTAGGATCTCAGCCTTTAGAACTTCGATCAACTCTTTGATCTAGACTGTGGAATCAACTTCTTGATCTACAGCCTTTTTTCCTCGTTCCTCGCTCTAGATGAAGACTTCTCAACTCTTGGCATGTGGAATGGTGGGACACCCAACCTTTGGGTGTGGGAAAGAGAAGATGGAGAAGGCGAGGTGTGGAGAAGGAGGGAGGATTTTTTGGTTTCACAAAATTCTATTATTCACAAACCCTAAGAGACCTGCTCTTTATATAGGCTCTTCTCTGATTCAAAAGAGGAATCCAATTAACTTAAAAAGATATATCCTTATCTAATAAGAAATTCTACCTTTTTAATCTGATTTTTTCTCAATAAAATTAGACTTAATTGAAATATAATCATCCTCCTTTAGCAATAATATGGGGCACCCAAGGAATACAGGATAGGTAGTTGGGGCGCCAACCCTTGGCGCCCCATTTTAGGGTTTTAATCCAAGAGAGGGGGCATAAGAGGGGGGGGGGCCTCTTGCAATATCCAGGGGATTGGTGCCCCTTAGTCCTGCCAAAAAGGGAGGTAGGCACTACCCACCTTTCTAACTATTCCATACACATACTTAGAGATAATAAAGAGATAATTTAACTAACTAATTGACTTAATCCAATCTTCTTGGGCTCACAATTAAGAGCCCAATAAATCTAAATAGATTTAGGTTAGGTTCAAGGCCATGGACTTGATCAAATCAAAGTCTCGAGAAGAATTAGGTTTAACCATGTGCTAGCCTGGTTCTCTTAAACCTAATAGAATTTTAATAAACTCTAATCCAATTAGAACTTCATAAGTTCAATTGGCAAATACAAGATTAAATCCCTTAATGTATGACCCCATAGATTCTATTCTATCAGATGGTGAGATATATTGTGATCTCCATTACAATATCATCGAAAATCTTTTCATGGATTGAAACATTTTCAGTTCTATCTTTCGAGGGTCATCGATCATCAAGATGACGCCCAATGAGTCTCACAATCCACCAGTGACAGCTAGCAGTATGTAGTGGCAATCCAGTAGAATGAAAGTATGAACCCGTAGGTATAGTTATCGTATGATTCAGTCTTTTTATCATAAGTCTCGACTTGATGGAGATCATAGAGAATTCATCAGATCCCATTGTTAGTCCTATAGATTTCATCTAAATGTATCCTACTCCAAACAGTGAATCTGAACCTACTGAAACCAACATATACAGTAAGGATCCAAATAGCTAGGGACCAAAGAATGTACAGTCAAACTCAGTAGCCTCGCTGTGAATAGCCAATGACACCGCAGTCAAAGGACCACTCATACCACTATAGCATCGAGAAGATCACTGACGAGTGAGTAGACATCCATGTAATTTTTCATGTTGGTCATGCTCAGTGTAAGTTGTTCTCTAACAATCACTCACACCTTCACTCTAGCTGCAGACCCGAGACTCATTTGCCCACAAGGGAGGTGAATTGTGCATCGATCTTGAATGGATTGATCACTGTTCTCCATGATGATCTTTTGATTGAGAGTATTTAGAAATTAACTACTAATTAATATATATCTCAAATTTTTAACACTTTAAGAATATACAAAAATTATCTTTATTAATTTCTAGAATAAATCATGAATACATAAACATGATTGGAATGAAAAAACCCTTTATTGATAATAAAAAGTTATAAGTACAAGTTTAAGCCCTGAAAATATATAATGTGTCAGCCAACAATTAGCTTCTAGAGCATAAATCCAACAAACTCCTACTTGATCTAAAGCCAATTGATCATATACCTAAGACCCATCTTCTCAAGATGAGCTTTGGATTTCTACTGGCTGAGAGGCTTGGTCAAAGGGTCCACCATGTTTAGCATGGAGTCGACTCTCTACACCTCGATGAACTTCTTCTCGAGGTATTCGTATATGATAAACTATCACTCTATATGCTTAGACTTCTGATGAGACCTGAGCTCCTTAGCGAGGGCAATAGCACCGTTGTTGTTACAGTGTAGTGCAATGACATCTGATGGCATCATACCTAGCTCCGCAATGAACTTCTTGAACCAAAAGATTTCATTAGTAGCTTCAAAGACGGTGATGTACTCGACTTCCATAGTCAAATCTACAATGATCTGCTGCTTGAAACTTTTCAAGCTTACTACACCACCATTACACGAGAAGATACACCCTGATGTAGACTTTCTATCATCGATATTAGTCATAAAGTTTGAATCGATGTATCCCTCAACTTTTAACTCCGATCCTCCACCAAAGACCAACAATAAATCTTTAGTCTTTCTCAAGTACCTAAAGATATTTTTAATAGCAATCAGTGTTCTTCACCTGGATTCGCTTGATATTTGCTTGTGACACTCACGGCAAGGGCTATATCAAGTCATGTACACAACATGACGTACATGAGCTCTCTATTGCCAAAGTATAAGGGATCTTGCTCATGCGTTGGATCCCCTCAGATGTGTCAGGATATATTTTCTTGGAGAGATGAATGCCATGTATAAGAGGTAAAAGATCCCTCTTGAAATTTTTTATACTAAACCTCTTTAGTATCTTCTCTACATACATTCACTGTGAGAGTCCTATCATCTTCTTAGATCTATATTTATAGACCTTTATACCAAGAATGTAGGAAGCTTCTCTTAGATCTTTCATGGTGAACTCTTTTGACAACCATACTTTGACTGACGTCAGCATGAAAATATCATTCTCAATCAGAAGGATGTTATCTATGTACGATACTAGGAATATGACAGTGCTCTTACTAACCTTTTTGTACACACACGGCTCCTCCTCATTTTTGATAAAATCAAATATTTTGATCACATCATTAAAGTGAGTGTTCCAACTTCAAGATACTTGCTTAAGTCCATATATGGACCTTTGCAGCTTATAGATCTTATAATTACTATCACTGAATGTAAAATACAAAGGCTGCTCTATATAAATATCTTCCTCAAGATATCCATTTAGGAAGGCAGTTTTCATATCCATCTGTCAAATTTCATAATCATGAAAGGCTGCTATGATAAGTAGAGTACGAATAGATTTCAGTATGGCTATGGATGAAAAGATTTCATGATAGTCAATACCTTCATATTGACCATAATCTTTTGTAACTAGCCTTACCTTATAGTTCTTTATCTTACCATCCAATCTAATTTTTCTTTTGTAAATTTATTTACACCCAATAGGTATAATACCTTCAAGTGGATATACTAAGGACCAAACCTGGTTGGAATGCATGGAGTCAATTTCTGACTTCATCACTTCCACCCATTTCTCAGAGTCTATATCTAACATTGCCTCATCATAGGTCGTGAGATCATTTCAAATGTTACTAACTCCCATAAGGAATGCTTCTCTAAATCCTTTGTAAAAATACGTAAGTACCTTTCAGAAGGATGGGAGATTCTACTTGATCTCTGAAGTGGAGGAGGTATCACATCTACTGGCTCATTATTGGGTTCAGGTTCTTGGACTTGATGCTTTTTAAAAATTTTCTCTTCGAGCTCAATCTTCCTCCCATTGCCTTCATCTTAGATAAACTTCTTTTCTAAAAAGATGGCATGATGGCTCACAATCACATTGTGATCCTCGAAAAGATAGAAGCAGTATCCCATGATTTCCTTAGGATAGCTTATTAAGTAAGCTCTAAAGGATCTAGCCTCTAACTTGTCCGTCTGCTATCGCTTGATATGGGTCGGACATCTCCAAATCTTGAGATACCTAAGAGTTGGCTTCTTATCATATCATAACTCATATGGTGTGGTAGGAACGAATTTAGAAAAAATTTGATTCAAAAATAAATTACAGAAAGCAATGCATATCCCCAGAGAAAGACAGAAAGATCTGTGAAGCTCATCATGGATCGAACCATATTTAATAGGGTTGATTCCTTCTTTCAGATACCCCACTGAGCTGAGGCATCCTGAAGGTGTCCACTATGAGGTTATGCCATTATCTTTGAGATAGTTTCAAAAATCTCCACTAAGGTATTCCCCTCTTCGATCTGATCAAAGAATCTTTATGAGTTTTTTAGTTTATTTTTCTACTTCATATTTGAATTCTATGAACTTTTCAAAGGCTTCAGACTTTTGGTGCATTAGATATAAAAACTCATATCGTGAATAATCATCAATAAAAGTTATGAAGTAAATATAGCCACCCCTGGCTTATACATCGAAGGGACCACACACATTAATGTGTACCTGAGCTAATATTTCAGTGGCTCTTTCCCCTTATCACACAAAGGGCAGCTTGACCATTTTTTCTTAAAGACATGATTCATAAACTAGATAAGATACGAAAGTCAATGGTCTGAGAAGACCATCTTTCTCCAGTTTGTTGAGTCTGTCCTCTCTAATATGGCCTAGCCTAAGGTGCCACAGATATTTTTAGCTAATCCTATCTTTAAATCTTTTAGACCCTATGGCATTCATAATTTACTCATTAATATTTACACTCGTATCCATATGTAAATGATAAAGACCGTCAATCAAGAAAGTATGTGCAATAATTTTATTTTTGAAATAAATCGAACAAATATCTTTATTGAAATGAAAATTATAATTATCCTATGCCAGCACAAAGATAAAAATAAAATTCCAATAGGCTACAGGTATATAATAGCAGTCTTTTAAATTAAACTAAGTCCTAATGGTAATCATAGAAGGTAGGTCCTGACAACCACAGCAGCAACCTTTGCTCCATTATCGATTTGGAGAGTGATCTCGCCTTCTCTCAGCCCTTTCACTTCTTCAGGACCTTGCATAGAAGTGTACAAATGAGTACTTGATCTAGAATCTAGAACCCAACTAGAAGAAGAGGAAACTGTTATATTAGTTTCAATAATAAAAATTTTAAATGTACCTTCAGAAGGCCCATCCTTCTTCCTACTCTTGATAGTCGCCAGGTAGGCCGAACAGGTCCTCTTCTAGTGGCCTTCGACGTTGCAATGAAAATACTTTCCTTTATCATTGGCTTTCTTCAGAACCTACTTCTTAGGCTTGGCCTCATTCTTTTACTTCTTCGTAGGCTTCTTCTTCTTCTTAAAAAAAGATTTTCTTTTGGAGAAAGTCCGCTCCATAGATAGAACTATACCCCTTGAACTCTTCAAGGTGCCCTCTGTTGTTACCAGCATATTCAATAACTCAGACAAAGTGCTATCGATTTTATTCATATGATAGTTTATGATGAATTATCCATATGAATCAGGAAGAGAATGGAGGATTAGAACCACTTGCGATTCCTTGTCCATGTTCATATCGAGCTTCCGAAGTGTTGTTTAGGATCCGATACAGCACGATGCAGCAGAAAGAAAGAAGAAACAAAACAAGAAATACAATACAAATATATGGATCGACCTCAAGCCTACCACCACGGGGTGTGCAAGCTTCACTATGAGAGAATAAAACACAACCAATACAAGAGAAACTCACCACTCAATCTTTGTACAAGAGTTTCTCAATAAGAAGCCCTAAAATTCTTACAAAAGCTCTCTAAAATCTCTCTTGAAGTCTTTCTGTACCTTCAAAATATCACCAACTATCCAATGCAATAAGCAGCTCATCAATCGGAGCTATATAGGCTCCAAAATCTCAAAAATACTATTACACTAGGAATACTGAGTCTCAATCAACTCTAGAACCATCTGTAGCCATCCAATCATGATCGGATTACACCAGAGCCATTCGATCATGCAAAATAGCCTCTGATCATACCTGATCATATCCAGATTGAGTTTTAATTGTTCGATTATGACCGCATGTGGTCTGAACCATTGGATCGCACACAAAAGCCCCCGGACTGTGCATGAACCGCATAATCAATCCACGCGGTCTCCATGGACCGCCCAGCACCCTACAGTCCACAGTGGACTGCACAGGGTGTTGGGCCTGGGTGCCCGCGTGCCTGTGCATTGGGCTGCACATGCCTACACGTGTGCGCATCTAGCGGGCCTGACTGTGCCACCGTCGGTCTCTGTCGCCTCATGCATCGTACCACCTACTCTGTTCATCATCTTAGACTAACTGTGGGCTCAGTGTGGATCGAATCTTAAGACATCAAATCTCAATAATTTCTACCTTGCTTTGATATTCAGCCTCCACCTATCTCTGAGAGCCTACGATCCATCTCACCCCCACACCCTGGGGCATGCTAGCTGTCTCATGGATGGGCAAACATGAGAATCGAGCCAGATCGCTCGATCCCACCTCTGTCATGGGCTGTGTCCACTTTGACCAAAGACCTACTCAGAGAAGTCTTCTGCAGTAATAAAAATTTCACTCTGCAACGTCGTCTCTCATCCTTTCGAGTCTTCTGTCTCGTGCTTGATCGACCTCCACCTGGATCTCCATCTCACTCTGGACTCCTCTTGACTCCTGAAGCTTCACCTTGCCTAGGCTTCCCATCAGGTAGTAATATTCTCTCTTCCTCTTCTTTTTCTCTAGAATAATCTTATCATCATGTAATACCTTCAAGATTCCTCCACCAGCTACATCCTGTAGCCTCTCGAATCTAGTCTGCTCAATGAGATAAGATTTCATCTGAAATCAGATATGTATCGGATCTCTGCTAACTCCTCACTATACCATTATTGTCCTCCAGCTGACCGTTCCAATACCTCTGATCGCACAGTTTGATCCATCCGATAGATAAACAATGCCTCACTGCTCTCTAGGGAGTCAAACTGCTCCTCCCTGCAATATACATGATAGGTGCATGTCGAATCTAAAATCCACTATTAAGAAGTAGATACCTCGTCAGATATCTCTAGGACATCATCCTCTGACTCGCTATTGGCCATCACTGCAGTAGCCCTCATTCGATCCCTGAGTTGAAGGCAATCTCTGGCTAGATGCTCCAACTCGTCACACTGATAATATCCATCTTACTCAAGTCCCTCATCTTGGACTTGGACCACCCTCATTATGATCTCCTGTCATTCTGTCTGCCACCTCCTGCTCCTCCAAAAACTACCAAAGCTGATCTGTCGCCACCTGAGCTTGAAGCTGGGTTCTCCCTCCTGAGAATCTCATTCTAGAGAATCACCACGGTGATCTTGTCCATATTGATGGTGCTCTTTTTCACTAGAAGAGCAGTCACCAATGACTCATATGAAGGAGGAAGCGATGCTAGCAAGATCAATGCCCTAGTCTTCTCCTCAACTTTCTCACCAACATTGAAGAGATTGGTGAGGATCTTCTGAAAATAGCTGAGATGCTCCTGCACGCTCTGTCCCTCATCATCCACAGCTGGTAGAACTACCTTCAGAAGAAGAGGATGTTGGTGAGAGACTTCGTCATATACAACTCCTCAAACTTCGACCACAGCATCATCGGAGAAGTCTCATCAAGCACATAGATCACCACCTTATCTGCTAGGTACAAGTGGATCATACTCACTATCTTCATCTGGAGTCACCTCCAATCTTGCACCCCATGGTAGTCGGCTTCTCTTCACACAAAAGAGCATCGATCAACCCTTGCTAGATGAGCACATCCTTTACCCTTACCTGTCATAAAGAGAAATTATTCTTTTCATCAAATCTATTGATCTTCATTTTGATTGTGCTTATCTTCTTCATCTTCTATCTCAATCACCACCATCGCAACCTATGCTCTAGTACCATCTTAGTCTGATACTAATTGTTGTGCAGGATCCAATACCACACAGTGCAGTAGAAGAAAGAAAAAATAAAATAAAAAATATTATATAAATACATAGATTAGCCTCAGGCCTACATTTACAGAGCGTACAAGCTTCATTATGAGAGAATAAAATACAATCAATACAAGAGAAACTCACCATTCAACCCTTGTACAAGAGTCTCTCAATAAGAAGTCCCAAAATCTTTACAAAAGCTCTCTGAAATCTCTTTTGAAGCCTTTTTACACCTTTAAAATATCACCAGCTACCCAACACAATAAACGGCTTGTCAATTGGAGCTATATAGGCTCCAAAATCTCAAAAATACTGTTACATTAGGAATATAGAGTCTCAATTAACCTTAAAACAATCTGTGGCCATCCGATCATGATCGGCTAGCACCAGAGCCATCTGATCAGCAAAACAGCCTCTGATCATGCCTAATCACATCTGAATTGAGTTCCAGCCATCTGATCATGATCGCATATGATCTGGACTATCGGATCGTGCATAAAAGCCCTTAGACCACGTGTGGACCGCGTGATCGATCCATGCGGTCTCCATGGACTGCCCAGCACCCTGCGATCCATGGTGGACCGCACAGGGTGCTGGACCGTAGGGTGCTAGGCCTGGGTGCCCGCATGCGCTGGGCCAACCCACTCGTGCACCTGCATTAGGCTGCATGCGCCTGCATGTGCGTGCATCCGTCGGGCTCGACTGCACCGTGTTGGCCTCTATCGGCCTGCCACCGGCCTCTGCCACCTCATGCACTGTGCCACTTGCTCTGAGCTTTTTTCATGCGTATCTTCGCCGTTTGGGCTATTCTTAGACTCGTTGAACTCCGTTCATCTCATGGACTTCGCTGTGGGCTCAGTGTAGATAAAATTTTGAGATATTAAATCTCAAAATGAAGTTCTTTGATGTCTTGATCATTATCAAACAATGATCATTGACAGACTGCCCATCATGCATCTTCATTCTGAAAAGTCTCTAAGAGACCTCAAAGCAAGCTGTGTGACTCACTCACCATACAACTCTTGCAGGTGAGTCAGCATCTCTCTGGCAGTCCTCATGTCTTCATGCTATTGCTGAAGATCATTAGATATGGATGCTGAAATGTAATACTTTGCCTTGTTATCTTCATCCATCCACTTCTCAAATGCAGCTTGTTGATCAGGGGATGGACGAACAGGTAACACAGGCGCATCTTGGTTAAAAACATGGGTGAGTTTTTTGGAACTGAGAATGATTCTCAGATTTCAGAGTCAATCTTTATAGTTGGTACCAATCTACCTATTGGTATCGAGAATACGGGCTAAAGGGTTGGAACTCAACATCATTATCTGTAGAAAGAATAGTTTCTAGTTAGATATTTGTACTTATAAAATTATTTGTTCTGGAGACTTTAAAAATAAACAAAGACTCTCACTATTTTCTTAAATCTCCCACACTCCTTGGGTGGAGAAATGAAAATCTATATGTGATCGATTTCAAGTGGGTACTACGGTCCTATAAATCTATACACACCTTACCTAATAGTTATTGATGAGTACAGACCAATAAGTGGACAACACTTTGTCCCTTGCTTCACTAAGCAAGATGCAGTTGCTTGGTCTCTAAGTCCTATGGCCTCACCTAATAGTTATTAGTACATTTCTTAGTTAAGTCAGATCCATCGTCACCAGCGGGCACAAAGCCATTATTGGGACTCTCACCTAATAGTTATTGGACCCAACCCCATCTTTATCCTAGGACATCAAATGTCAATAGAGTGGTTGTACCTTTTCGATGCAACTGAACCATTATAACCAATCGAGAATGATCAACACCAGAAAGGCACCCACATCTCTACAATGATGGAAGACCTATAGATTTAATATTTAGTGAGAAGATTTAAATTTAAATCTTTTCTAAATCAGCAGATTTGATATCTGACTGATCAAATTCAGATCAGCATATCAACATGTCTAACCAGCCTAGTCGGCATGGGTGAACTCGAGTCAATAAGTAACCTAGCACAAAATTAAATCTCTCAAGATGGTCGAGTAAGTTAAGATGAATGGGGGTCCCTTCATTGCTTTTTTTAGACACCAATCAAAATTGATCAGATTAGACAATGAAACTAATTAAATAACCACCATCTAAATACTTACCTTAGACACTAAATTGGTCAATTAGAATCGATCAGGTTAACCTACTGAAATGGGTCCGAACCATTGAGCTAAATTCAATCTTGAGTTAATCAACTCATATCAAAATGTTAATCGATACGACCAACTACAACTTAACTCAATTTTGAGCCCCTTTGACCTCATCCTAATCAATCATTAATTAAGTTCAATCAACTGCTCAAAATCGACAAAGAGTTCTAGTCCGATCTAATCAATTTGATTCTAATTATAGTTTGATCATTAGACCTAATTTGTTCAACCCATATCCACATGCAATAACATAATTTGATATCCAAAAATAATTTTTAGACTATGTTTCATTGCATGCATTAATGGCTTATGATCTTGAAACTATTTCAGATCTAAACCTAATGTCATATATCATATATATATAGTTTCAGATCTAAATTAAAACATGCATCATATATACATCAAATTTTAGATCTAAACTAAAATTACACATATCGAAGACATATAAAATCAGATATAGAATAATGATTAAAATAATTTCAAAATATCTTTTCAAAAATTGGTTTGCATCAAACTAGGACAATCTTTTCAATATAGGAGGTAAGCCCTATACCAGGATAACCTTATACTAGTTTGATGTGAACTTTTAATCATTCTATTTTCAGATCTAACTATAAAATAAGATATATCATATATGTAAATTTTTAGATCTAAAAGATTCATTTAATTACTTTGAAAATAGTTTTTAAAATCGATCAATCTTGTGCTAGGACAATCTTTATAATATAGGAGATAAATCTTATATCAGGACAACCTTATATCAGCATAAGATTAATTTTAAATCACTAAAACTTTTAGATCTAAGTAAAAACTAGATTATATATGTCTTTAAAAAAAAATCAGTGGCTCTGATATCACTATTAAAAAATTGGATAAGGTGCATGTGCACATTTCAAAACTCTTCTTGATCACAGCAAAAAAATAAATGGGTTAAACCCTTTAACCCCACATGTATTAGATCTTATCAAATCCTACCCAAGTCCAAAAGAAAAGATATACATATAATCTAAAAATTAAAATTAGAATGAGATCAAATCTTAATACCTTAGCATGGATAGAAATTTACTACTACCGATGATCACTGGTTTGAAATTTCTCGAGCCACACATATGTCCGACCTCTATGAGTATCCACCAGAATCAACCTCGAATCGATCTTCTCATAGTAGATCTTTCTTATTTAACTAGGATCTCAGCTTTTACAACCTCGATCAACTCTTTGATCTAGATTGTGGAATCAACTCCTTGATCTGCAGTCTTTTCTCTTTGTTCCTCACTCTGGATGAAGACTCCTCAACTCTTGGTGTGTAGAATGGTGGGACGCCCAACCTTTGGGCATGAGAAAGAGAAGAGCGAAAGGGGAGGCATGGGGAAGGAGAGAAAATATTTTGGTTTCATAAAATTCTATTATGCACAAATCCTAAGAGACGTTCTCTTTATGTAGGCCCTTCCTTGATTCAAAAGAAGAATCCAATTAACTTAAAAAGGTACATCCATATCTCATAAAAAATTCTATCTTTTTAATCTATTTTTTTTCAATAAAACCAAACTCAATAGGAATGTAATCATCCTCCTTTGGCAATAATATGGGGCACCCAAGAATACAGGGCAGGTAGTTGGGGCGCCAACCTTTAGCGCCCCATTCTAGGGTTTTAATCCAAGAGAAGGGGCATGGCCCCTCTCTCTCTCCTCCACACCATACCATAAGAGGGGGTGGTGTTGGGAAATATGTCCCAAAAATTCAATCGTCAAGCTGTTGACGGTTGAGCAACCAAGTATTGTAATTGATTTGTTAATAAATAAAATATATTTGGCATTTTCATCATAAGCTTTCATCTTCTAATGAACTCCGTTGTTATGATGAAGTCCTTAGGACTATTTAGATTTGATAAAGAGAGGATTTATCTATTAGTCCTTAAAATTATTCATGACCAAATGATAGGCTGTTAATAAGGATGACAGCTTCTATCGAGCATAGGTCGCTGTAGGCCATATGGGTTGGTTGTCCTCTTAACCAAAGAGTGTGGAGACACTAGTATGGCATACAGGTGAGATATAAGGGTACATCATCATTGAACGTGACCAACTCTAGAGTATTCTGCTGTCGAGAATGTCTCTAATGGGATATAGGTATAAGTGTCCCTTAGACTTGAGATCGCCTCAGTGACTTGCAAGCAACTCACTGTGCTTTGGTACTGGACTAACTGAATTTCTAATTTAGGGACGGAAAGCTTCTGGGCATAGTCAAGTACTTGCAAAGTCAGAGTGTGATCGAGATGGGATTGACCACTCCAAGAGTTGGAGAAGAATGAGTCGCTGTATTTCAATTTAGCAAAACCTTGGCCAGGTAATCCATCAGATGGATTTGATATTTTGAAATACAATGTGGACAATCTGATCAGAGTTGACAGTTGAACTCTGGGGTATCCTATGATCATTTTGGTCAAGGGGATGAATTATATGAAAACTATATCCGCATGGGTTCTAAGGATGTTGTTCTACACATTCGATCTATCCGATCGTCGGGTACTATTGCTAGATGGTCATTTCGATTGGTATAAAAATTTATTCCTATGCTACCGCTTAGGTTCGGACCTATGAGATCACACACATTAGAGTTCATGATCCGATCGGATGGTTGATCAACGATTAAGAATCGTTCTAGGGTTAAATGATCAATACGATTGACATTTAACCCAGTACAAGTATTGCAGGAGGATCGATTAGCAATTCGATTGCTAATTGGCTTAATTTGATTAAGCCAATAGGCTGAGATTAAGTCTAATTAAATATGATTTAATTAAATTTATTTTAGACTTGATTGGATCAAGTCCAATTGGTTTGTTGGATAAGCCAAGTGCAAGGAAAAACTGTCCTAGTTCAACTAGGACTTGGGTCAATCTAATTTCTAATTTGATTAGAAAATTAAATCAGATTTAAATCTAATTTAATATGATTAAATTAGGTTCTTAATTGGGTTAAGACCTATTTTAATTAGGTTGATCTAATTTTAGTTTGATTTGGTTTGGAAAACCAAATTAAAACAAGTCATAAGATAGAATCCTAGTAAGACTAGGATTCCACCTTGCGCGACATAAGCCTTCCCCACGCCCTCTCTCTTATTCAACGCCAATCTCCACTTATTTTGTGCGACAAAAACCCTCTCCTAGGTCTCTCCCACATTCACAAAAGGTTTCCTCTCTTCTTTCTTACATGGAAGGTGGTTTGGATCAAATCAAAAAGGAATAAGTTTGGATTTCGAATTCTATGAGATAGAGTTTTAGAAATCCAAAACTCTTTCAATTTTGCATCGAATTTATTCAATTTTTTTTTAAAATTTTTATAGATTTTAAGTACATATTGTGCACCTTTTTCTAGTAATCCATGCATGAAAATATGGGAGGTGCTCAAGAGTTGGGCGCCCCTTAACTTGCCATGTTTGGATAAGCCTTGACTAGGTATTTGACCTAGACAAGGACTCTATCATATCTCTCTGTATAAAATGATTTTCTTTGTGAAATTTTAGGAGAAGATAGAGATTTGAGATACCGTTGTCCATCCAAAAATCAAAGAGAAATACCTTTGGGTCGTGGAGATATAAAAGATGCAAGTTAGGGTGTCTAGAGAGAAAAACGTAAAGAAGAAGAGGGTCTTCTTCTAGGGTTTTTTGTTTTCATATCTTTCCTCCCTCCATCTTGAGTTTTCTGAGAGTGTTTTAGATTTGAAACTCCTCCTTTTACTTTCCATCTTTGAAAGAGTCCAAATCAAGAAGAAGGAGGCACCTGATCAACCATCAAAGAAGGATCAGTGCAGTACTAGCATACTGTGCTGATTTCCTGAAGCGGACTTATGATCGAGATTCGTGGGCTCGTGTGGACGACTCCTAGAGGCCGGATGCGTGTGTGGCTTGCAACATCATCCTCAAGCCTGGATTAGTGAGGTTAGAGCATCTAACTTGCAAGGTAATAGATCTGATCTATTGTTTAATACATACATTAGATGTGGTATAGAAACATGTTGATATGATCAACATGTAGTTCATACTATATTTATATATTTTAATTTTTGATTTAATGCTATGTAATAATCATGTAATAGGATCTTAGATCTAGAGATTCTCTGATTTTAAAAAATAAATTTTGATTTATTTTAGCCTTCCGCTGTATGATCTTGAAAAAGTTTCAAGATCTAACCCTGAAACCCTAGATCTGGTTCCTACAGGTGGGCCCTTGGTCCTACCAAAAAGGGAGGTAGGTGCCACCCATCTTTCTAACTATTCCACACACACACTTAGAGATAATGAGGAGATCATGAAAATATAATGGGAAGATAATTTAGCCAACTAATTTACTTAATCCAATCCTCTTGGGCTCACAATAAGAGCCCAATTAAATTCAAATGGATTTTGGTTAGGTTCATAACTATGGATTTGATCAAATTGAAGTTTCGAGAAGAATTAGGTTTAACCATGTGCTAGCATGGTTCTCTTATACCTAATAAGATTTCAATAAATCCTAATCCAATTAGAACTTTATAAGTCCAATTGACAAATTCAAGATTAAATTTCTTAATGTGTGACCCCATAGGTTCTATTCTATCTGATAGTGAGATATATTGTGATCTCCATCACAATATCATTGAAACTTTTTTTGATGAATTAAAATATTTTTAATTTTACTCTTCGAGGATCATCGATCATCAAGATGATGTCCGATGAGTCTCATAATCCATCAGTGATACCTAGTAGTATGTAGTGGTAATCTAGTAGAATAAAAGTATGAACCCAAAGGTACAGTTATTGGATGATTCAATCCTTCTATCGTGAGTCTCGACTTGATGAAGATCATGGAGAATTCGTCAAATTCTATCGTCAGTCATATGCTAGATTGGCTTGACTCGAGTTTATTTGTGAATCATGTGAAAAAAAATTTTCAGTATTCACACTTGCTTTGGCCAAAGACTTTTTAAACTCAATCTCACAAATCTTATAGGACTTCTCCTTTTCTATCAAGATCGATAGATTCCATCTAGATGCATCCTACTCCAAATAATGAATCTGAACCTACTAAAGTTAATATGCATAGAAAAGATCTGAATGGCTAGGGATCAAGAAAATGTGCAGTCAAACTCAGTAGCCTCGTTACGAATAGTCAATGACACTACAGGTCAAGGGACCACTCACACCACTGTAGCATCGAGAAGACCATTGACGAGTGAGTAAATATCCATGTAATTTTTTATGTTGGTCACGCTTAATGTAAATTATTCTCTAACAGCCACCCACACCCTCACCTTAATATCTCTACACTGCAAATCCGAGACTCATTACCCATAAGAGAGGTGAACTGTGTATCAATCTCGAATGGATTGATCACTATCCTCCATGATGATCTTTTGATTGAAAGTATTTAAAAATTAACCACTAATTAATATATATCTTAAATTTTTAATATTTTAAAAATATATAAAAATTATCTTTGTTAATTTTTAGGATAAATCATGGACACATAAACATGATTGAAATGAAAAAGTTCTTTATTGATAATAAAAAGTTACAAGTACAAGTTTAAGCCATGAAAATACATAATGTGTCAGCCAACAATTGGCTTCTAGGACACAAATCCAACAATTTAGGTCTAATTGAATTGGGTTTGGATGAAACCTAAGTAAAGACTTAATTGACTAAACCCTAAAGTCCAATGTGATTGGACTTCCTCCCTTGCACCTCACCTTGTCTTCATGCCATAGTTTCTTCAGTAAATCTGATTTAGCATGAGAAAATATCACTCCATAACCTTTGGTTGTCACCTACCATGGATAAGGAAGAGTTAGTTTTAATTTGAATTCAAAAGGATTTGAATTCAAAATCCTAATCCCTATCCTATTCAAACCACCTGCTGGCTACCTTGTGAAGGACTCCTTTTGTGCGACAAAAGGAGAGTGCTCTCGATATTTTTCTCACTCCCCATACCTCTTGTTCAGCCCTTCTTTGGATGGATTTGAATGAGGATCAAATCTGGTAGAGTTTGAATTCAAAATGATTTTGAATTTGAACTCAATTTGATCCCTATCCAACCTTTTCCCTTGTGTTCGACAACCATAAAAAGATATGATCTTTTATGCACCATGTTGGGTATAAAATACCCCCAGTCGAAGTTCATGTCAGGAGTGACCCTCTGGGGATTTTACCGGCATCCGATCTTCGGCGACATCTTTCCGAACCTCCCTGGCGACCGAGCCTCCGCAACATTCCTGAGGTCTGCCGACGGATAAACCCCCATCAGTGTCAACTAGATTCTCTACGATGGATGGACTCCACCCAAGTTTCCGCGGTGGTTGACCACCTTCTAGACTTCATCCGGGCTCCTACGGGAGCCGGACTCCTCCGACTGCAGGTGGACTTCATCCGGGCTCTATGGGAGCCGAACTTCTTCTCCAAGTGCAGGCAGACTTCATCCGGGCTCCTATGGGAGCCGAACTTCTTCTCCATCCGAGCTCCTACGGGAGCCGAACTTCTTCTCCATCCGGACTCCTACGGGAGTCGGACTTCTTCTCCAACTGCAGGTAGACTCCATACGAGCTCCTACGGGAGCTGAACTTCCACCTTAAACTCCTGTTGCAGGTAGACCTCATCCGAACTCCTACAATTACCGGACTCCGAGCTTCTACTGCAGGCTTCGACAGAGCTTCCTCGATAAATGATCCCCATCCAGGCTTCTATGGAGATCGGACTCTGATCGAACTCTATAGCGGACAGATTCTGGATGAACTCCTACGACACATGGACTCCAACAGTCGGACCCCTCCAGATACCTGCCTATCTCCGAGCTCCCAATGGTAGAAGGCTCGCCAGCAACATCCGAGCTCCTCTCAGATGGATAGCTGCCTATCTCCGCCAGATACCTCAACTGAGCTTCGACCGACAGGCCTGGCTCCACGTGGAGGGCCACAGTAATGGCCACGACTTTGCTCCACTTCCTACGGCCACAGTAATGGCCACAACTCTGCTCCACTTCCTACGGCCACAGTGATGGCCACAACTCTGCTCCATTTCCTGTGATGGATTCCGTGCGGCTCCACCACTCTCTGACAAATCGCGACAACGGACACTGATCCACTCTCCGCAACAGGCTCCACGTGGTAGGCCGCGGTGATAGCCACGACTCCACTCCACTACTCTTCATAACAAACTCCTCCTGACCCCGAGCGGCCTACTACCAGGCGGTTACAAACGTCGCTGTCAGTTTGTTGCACCCTCCGCCTATAAAAAGGAGACTCCAGATACGTTATTCTCTAAGCCCTAATTTCTATCTTGAAACTCTGCTAAAATTTTCGTTCGAGCACTCCATTCTTGTTGAGGCAGAGAACTGACTTGAGCGTCGGAGGGTCTTGCCGGAGCACCCCCAACTCCGGTTTAGACTTTCTTTGCAGGTCCCGACGGCGACCGCGACTTCCTCAACTCCAGCTTCTTTGACGTCGGTGGATTTTTGCACCAACAGGATTGGCGCTAGAGGAAGGGCCCCGTGTCTTCACAGTACCCTTGTTCTTAAAGGAGCGCTTAACAGAACCACCTCCAATCATCTTCTCTGACATCTTCTCCTCCGGTTTCCTGCCTGATCTCCACCTGATGCTTCTCCGAAGGGCATCTCCCAGGCGGCCAACGACCTCCGTGGCCAGATCCCAGTGAGCTCCGTAAGCCCCGGCCCCATCTCTGGTTTCCCAGGCTCCTCTTCCTTCGATAACGGCAGTCGGCATGGAGCAGTCCGATGATCGGCCTCCGATCGATTTCACCAACATCATCTCGAGAGAATCCCGACAGGGAACAATCGGTGTATTGGCCAGACCTCCCAAGTGATAAAGGATTGAGGAATCCATAACCTTTACTGAGGAAGATGCTAGGGGAGTTCAATTCTCCCACAACGATGCAGTTATAGTTTTTTTAAATGTAGCTAATTACGATGTGCGCCACATTCTTATCGACAATGGAAGCTCAGCCGACATTTTGTTCTATGATGCCTTCTCCAAAATGTCTATCCTTGACGGTCGCTTGGGCCGATTAGCTCCCCTCTGGTAGGGTTTACCAGTGATGCTATCCCGATGGAGGGAGTAATAACTTTGACTGTAGCTGCGGGCCGATATCCAAGACAATCCAGGGCTTTTGTGGATTTCCTAGTGGTGAAGGTTCCATCAGCCTACAATGCAATCCTCGATCGACCTGGCCTCAATGCCTTTCGGGCCGTGGTGTCGACCTACCATCTGAAATTGAAATTTCCTACTAACCAGGGGGTCAGAGAAGTCAAGGGAGACTAGGCCCTGGCCAAACACTGCTACAGCATAGCCTTGCAAAGAAGTGACCAACCCGACCTCTGTCCGGTCGATGGATTGGATGCCCACGATGATCTCGCTGAGGAAAGGGGCAGGCCAATCGAAGATCTGATTTCAATCCCTTTGGATGATGGGAATACAGAGCATGTGGTGAAGATCGGCTCCAACTTGGGGGAAGAGGTACGGATGCAGCTCATTGATTTCCTACGAAAGAATGCTGATGTTTTTGCTTGGGTTCCAGCAGACATGCCGGGGATTGACGCAGAGGTCATGGAACATCGCCTGGCTATTGATCCAAAGCATCGACCGACGAAAGAGAAAATCCGAGGTCATGCACCTGAAAGGCAAAAAGCGATAGCCGAGGAAGTGGATAAACTCCTGAAAGCTAGGTTCATTAGAGAGGTCAATTATCCTGACTGGATTTCCAACGTTGTCCTAGTCAAAAAGGCAAACAGCAAATGAAGGATGTGTATAGACTTCAAAAAGCTGAACAAAGCCTGCCCAAAGGACAGCTACCCTCTGCCCAGAATTGATCAACTGGTGGATGCAACCTCGGGCCATGAGCTTCTCACTTTCATGGATGCGTTCTCCAGCTATAATAAAATTAGAATGGCACCAGAAGATAAAAAAAAGACTGCTTTCATTACTAACCATGGTCTTTACTGTTACAGGGTCATGCCTTTCGGCCTCAAAAATACAGGTGCGACCTATCAGCGGCTGGTGAATAAAATCTTCAAGGAGCAGATCGACCGCAACATGGAGGTTTACGTGGATGACATACTCGTGAAAAGCAAATCTTTAATGAACCACGTCACTGACCTCGAGGAGACCTTCGGTGCCCTAAATATAAGATAAAGCTGAACCCGACTAAGTGCGCTTTCAGAGTGACCTCGGGGAAGTTCCTGGGCTTCATGGTATCGGAGCACGGGATTGAAGCCAATCTGAAAAAAATTCACACCATCCAGGAGATGGCCACCCCGAAGTCGATAAAAGAGATTCAGCACCTTACAGGGAGAGTGGCAGCCCTGAATCGCTTCATTGTGAGGTCGGCCGAATGGTGCTTACCCTTCTTCCAAACCCTCAAGCGACCGAAGAACTTCTGTTGGACCATTAAGTGTCAACAGGCATTTGAAGAACTAAGGAGCTACCTTGGCTTGCCTTCGCTATTGGCGAAACCCGAACCCAGAGAGGAGTTGTTCTTGTTCCTGGCGATCTCCCCTATGGCCCTCGCAGCAGTTCTTGTCAAGGAAGAGGCAAAAATTCAACGGCCGATCTACTACGTCAGTTGCGCGTTGAGAGATGTCGAAACTAGGTATACTAAATTAGAGAAACTAACTTACGCCCTATTGATTGCAGTCCGGAGGCTCCGACCTTACTTTCAAGGGCACACCGTAACGTTGCTCACCGACCAGCCGATTAAGGTGATTCTGCACCAGGTGGATGCTTCTGGGAGGATAGCGAAATGGGCGATCGATCTCACAGAATTCGACATCAACTATCAACCTAGGCCGACAGTAAAAGCCCAGATACTGACAGATTTTAAGTAGAATGCACTATCTCGGAGGAGGCCGAACCTGAACAAGGTGAAGTTGATGGCCTGAAGTCCCGACTGAACTCCTCTGAAGAAGAAACAGACCCCCCTAATTGCTTTTGGGCCCTCTATGTGGATGGGACCTCCAACATGTCGGGCGCAGGCGCGGGCCTGATTTTGATCAGTCCGGAGGAGATCGTCGTGGAGTATGCACTGCGCTTCAAATTTCCTACAATGAATAATGGAGCGGAATACGAAGCTCTGATCGTAGGATTAAGGATCGCCAAAGAATTAGGAGTAGATCGGCTCCAAGTTTACAGCGACTCCCAATTGGTAGTGGGACAAGTCAACGGAAGCTACGAAGCACGGGAGGACAGCATGGCTAAATATCTTGAAAAGGTAAAGGAGTTTGCCCTGCCTTTAGTAGCTTCAACATCAGGCAGATTTCAAGAATGAAAAATATCAGGGCCGATCTTCTCTCCAAATTGGCTACGCTGGCTCTGACCGAATTGCCCAAGGGTGTTCTCTTTCAAGTTCTGAAGTGCCCAAGTACGGAAGGATCGTGGCCCGTGATAGAAATTGACCATGAACCCAATTGGATCGACCCACTGGTGGTATATCTCAGAGACGGGGTTCTCCCTCATGATGCAAAAGAGGCTCGAAAGCTCAAAAATCAAGCCTCTCGATAGATCCTTTATGAGGACAAGTTGTACAAAAGATCATACTCCTTGCCCCTTTTAAAATGTCTCCAGCCTTCGAAAGCTGATTACGCCTTGTGGGAGGTGCACGAAGGAATCTACAGAAGATATCTGGGGGCTAGATCTTTATCCCACAAGTTGCTCCGCCAAGGGTATTACTGGCCGACAATGTATCGTGACTCCATTGAATACGTCAGAAAGTGTGATCGATGTCAGAGATATGCCAACATCCAGAGACAGCCCACCTCCGAGCTTACACCCTTGAGCGCCCCATGGCCGTTTGCATAATGGGGGATGGATATCCTTAGACCCTTTCCTGTGGCATTGGAGCAGAAAAGTTCCTCCTGGTAGCAATTGACTATTTCACCAAGTGGGTTGAAGCCGAACCACTGGCAAAAATCACAGAAGCTAAAGTGCAAGACTTCGTCTGGAAGTCCATCGTTTGCAGGTTCGGCCTGTCGAGAACCCTAATTACTGATAATGGACGGCAATTTACGGGAGCGAGATTTGCTAAATTTTGTGAAGACCTAAACATCTCCCACAACTTCACATCAGTAGCCCATCCTCAGGCCAACGGCGAAGCCGAAGTAACCAATAGAACTCTGTTGCAAGGAATCAAAACAAGACTCGAAAAAGCAAAGGAAACTTGGGCAGACGAACTTTATCATGTGTTGTGGGTGTTTCGAACTACCCAAAGGTTGCCCACGGGGGAAACCCCCTTCGCTCTAGCCTTCGGGATGGAGGCTGTTATCCGAATTGAGCTCAAACTCCCGTCGGCACGAGTCGTGGCATTCAACGAACATCACAATTCGCAAGGCCTTAAAGCCAACCTCGACTTATTAGAAGAAAAGCGGGAGGCAGCTTAAGTTCAGATGGTAGCCTACAGATAAAAAGTTACCCGCTATTACAACTCTCGGGTCAAAAACAAAGTCTTTAGAGCAGGAGACCTAGTGCTTCAATGAGCCGCTGTCTCGCAACCTCAGGATCGAGGAAAGCTTGCCCCAAATTGAGAAGGCCCGTACGAAGTCAAAGAGGTAGTCCAGCCTGGAACTTACTACCTCAAGAAGCTTGGAGGAGCAGACCTCCCACGACCATGGAACTTAAAAAATTTACAAATGTATTACCGATAACTTTACTTTAAATAAAAATTTTGTATCCACATATCTTCCCTCTTGGCACAAGCCTATATCGACAGGACTCAAAACAAACCATGTCGGGAACAGGAGGAGAACTTCGCCCTAACTGAAACAAACTCGAAGGTCCGATTATCCTTAGATCGGATGGGGGGAGAGGCCCTGCAACGTCCATATGTGCCCCCACAGCCCTGTTAGGGACAGGAGGAGAACCTCGCCCTAACAGGAGCAAAGTCGAAGGCCCGGTTATACTTAGACCGGATGGGGGGAGAGGTCCTGCAACGCCCAAATGTGCCCCCACAGTCTTGTTAGGGACAAGGAGAGAACCTCATGCTAACAGGAGCAAAGTCGAAGGCCCGGTTATACTTAGATCGGATGGGGGGAGAGGCCCTGCAATGTCCAAATGTGCCTCCACAGCCCTGTTAGGGATAGCTGGAGAACCTCGCCCTAACAGGAGCAAAGTTGAAGGCCCGGTTATACTTAGACCAGATGGGGGGAGAGGCCCTGCAATGCCTATATGTGCCCCTACTGTCCTGTTAGGGACAGGAGGAGGACCTCGCCCTAACATGAGCAAAGTCGAAGGCCCGGTTACTCTTAGACCAGATGGGGGGAGAGGCCCTGCAACGCCCATATGTGCCCCTACAGTCCTGTTAGGAACAGGGGAAGAACCTCATCCTAACCTGAGCTGAAACTGATTATATCAGAAATAGAGGAAGGACCTCATCCTGACACTAACTAAGGTCTGGTCATTCAAGACCAGATAAGAGAAAGGGAACCCCCTCAGTGGCCCCTCCACGCTCCCGCGACCCCACTAAGGGCAGAGGGAAAACCCTCACTCGAGAAAAGAAAAAGAAAAAGGGGAGGGGGGTTAAAAAGGAAAGCGACGAACTACATCAGCGACAAATTACATCAAAAGCACAGGGAGCCTCGTCTCAGCGAGGATTGGAGTTCTTATCAAAATCCTCGGTCTCCAAGAGAGTCAAGGAACAAAGGCAAGGATAAGACAACTTCCTCAGGGCGACGAGAAGCTCAGACCTCCGAGCTCAAACTTTGAAAGGAGGCGACAAACTCGAATGGTCCCGGGCAAACCTGCGGCCATAAGCAAAAGGATGGGTCAATGCGACGGTGATCGGGTACCTCCGAACGGCATCGATATCAAGCAAGGCAAAAGCCGAAAGAAGCCTGACAAACGATAATTCAACACGTGAGTAAAAGAGGTAATGGAAAATTCTCTTCTCATGTCACTAACTAAGTATGCGTTACAGAGCCCTTGAGGCTGAAGAAGAAAGATGACAAGAAAAGCGAGCCGACGTGGCGACGACCAGGAACCTCCAGATAACATCGGCATCAAACAAAAAAAAAAGAAGGGGGGAATACAACAATAACAATAGTGAATGAAAGAAGATCGGCAGGCGACAATTTGACGCAAAGTGTGGACAAGGTAACAAAAATCTCCTTTTCATTCTCGATTAACAAGGTGTACGTTACAAAGCCCTGAGGATCGAGGGAAAAAGAACATTACTACAAGACTTGAAAAGAATACATTAGAGACCGCTCCAAGCCTTCGACTTCTCCTTTCGGTTCTATCTTTCTCAGCAGTATCTCCCAACGCGTGTGATGAATCCATCGTCTCTCGCCCCCCACCTCGTTCTGCACCATTGTCGAAACCCCAACCCTAAGGGAAAAGGGGGGGATAGAATTCAAGGGGTAGCGGCAGCGACGACCTGCATCGGAAGAACGGGAAGTACCCCGGAGGCCGCGATGATGTCGGAGGCATGCACCACCACCACGTGCTCCCCAACAACCACCATCTTAGGTACTTCAACGAGGTTGGCATGCGCTACTTCCACCGCCCCCGCAACAAGTTCTACTGTCCCGCCGTCAGCACCGACCACCTCTGGTCCCTCGACCCCGACGACGTCAAGGAACCCATCGCAGCTTGTGACGGCAACTCTACCCCCTTGACCGGTGTCGCCCCATTCAACTACTTCGAAATTCTTGGGTAAGATGCGCTCACCGACTGGTTCCATTATTAATCTCTATTGTTGAAGGAATTCTCCCTCGAGCCCCCTTTGAAGCTGTGGGAGCCCTCGGTGGCAGTTCGACAGTCGCTGAACTTGCAGGCCACTGTTTCCTCCATTTTATTCCTCTCGATCCACAGCATCCTCTCAAGATTGACCTCCAGGGCAGAAGCCCCGATGGGAGAATTCCTCAAAAGGGCTCAGAAGATGGAAGGCGGCGGGGAGTCGGCGGAAATGGCGAGGATTGGCGCGAAGAATGCTTAGGGCCGAAAAGGGCGCTGATGGGTGGCTGAACTCTCGGGCAGTAGAAAGGCATCGTCTGGACTCTCAGGCGAAATGAAGTCCCTGAAGGGAAGGAGGGGACCTAAATAAGCGACAGGGCCTGGCACAGTTATGGTGGTGGATATCCCTAGGTCAACCAATGCCCGCCACGCGTCCCACTCACCGTGGTGTAGAGCTGACTGCCGGTGGGACCATTATGGTGTGGCGCTTGGGACAATGCTCCAGCGAGGATTCTGAAAGGTCTCTTCGGATCACCCTGATTTGAAAAGACTCCAACATGCGTGCATTAAATGCCTAGATTTCTGAGGGCGGTCGCACACAGGATTCAAGGAGGTAACTTCGGCTGTAAAAATTTCTCTGTACTTTCTTCATTCAAAATTCGAACTCAAAAGTAGGGAGACTGGTGTTGGGTATAAAATACCCCCCAGCCAAAGTTCATGTCAGGAGTGACCCTCCGAGAATTTTATCGGTGTCCGACCTTCGACGACATATTTTCGAACCTCCCTGGCGGCCGAGCCTCCGCAACGTTCCCGAGGTCTGCCGACGGATAAACCCCCATCAGTGTTGACTGGATTCTCTACGATGGACGAACTCCACCCAAGTTTCTGCGGTGGTCGACCACCTTTTAGACTTCATTCGAGCTCCTATGGGAGCCAGACTCCTCCTCCGACTGCAGGTGGACTTCATCCGGGCTTCTACGGGAGCCGAACTTCTTCTCCAAGTGCAGGCAGACTTCATCCGGGCTCCTATGGGAGCCGAACTTCTTCTCCATCCGAGCTCCTACAGGAGCCAGACTTCTTCTCCATCTGGGCTCCTACGGGAGCCGGACTTCTTCTCCAACTGCAGGTAGACTCCATCCGAGCTCCTACGGGAGCCGGACATCCACCCTAAACTCCTGTTGCAGGTAGACCTCATCCGAACTCCTACAAGGGCCAGACTCCGAGCTTCTACTGCAGGCTTCGGCAGAGCTTCCTCGATAAATGATCCCCATCCAGGCTTCTATGGAGATCGGACTCTGACCGAACTTCTGTAGTGGACAGATTTCAGATGAACTCCTACGACACATGGACTCCAGCAGCCGGACCCCTCCAGATACCTGCCTATCTCCGAGCTCCCAATGGTAGAAGGCTTGCCAGCAACATCCGAGCTCCTCTCAGATGGATAGCTGCCTTTCTCTGCCAGATACCCCAACCGAGCTTCGACCGACAGGCCTGGTTCCACATGGAGGGCCACAGTAATGGCCACGACTTTGCTCCACTTCCTACGGCCACAGTAATGGCCACAACTCTGCTCCACTTCCTGTGGCCACAGTGATGGCCACAACTCTGCTCCATTTTCTACGATGGATTTCGCACGGCTCCACCACTCTCTGACAAGTCGCGACAATGGACACTGATCCACTCTCCGCAACAGGCTCCACGTGGCAGGCCGCGGTGATAGCCACGACTCCACTCCACTACTCTTCATAACAAACTCCTCCTGACCCCAAGCGGCCCACTACCAGGCGGTTACAAACGTCGCTGTCAGTCTGTTGCACCCTCCGCCTATAAAAAGGGGACTCCAGATACGTTATTCTCTAAGCCCTAATTTCTATCTTGAAACTCTGCTAAAATTTTTGTTCGAGCACTCCATTCTTGTTGAGGCAGAGAACTGACTTGAGCATCAGAGGGTCTTGCCAGAGCACCCCCAACTCCGGTTTAGACTTTCTTTGCAGGTCCCGACGGCGACCGTGACTCCCTCAACTCCAGCTTCTCCGACCCCGATGGATTTTTGCACCAACACACCAAATCTCTCTAATTTTTCAACATGTGAGAGGGTTGAGAAAAAGAGTTGCCGAACCTCTATTAGGGGCATGAGGATCTGGGATGGGCGCTATTCAATTTGGCATGAGCATTGGAGGAGATCCAACTCCTCTTTGGGTGAAAGACCTAAAATTGTTCTAGGATTTTTGGGTGAAGAAAAATATTAGAGAGAAGAGAGTTTTCTTCTATATTTTTCTCTACTATCCAGCATCTCTTTTGATCCATCTTTGACATCGAAAGGGTCCAAGGTGATCAAAAAAGAGGATCAAATCAGATCTACCATCAGAAGCCATCTGTGCGAGCTAGCACTCCCATGGAAGGCTGATCGATTTGAAGGCTTCATGTGAATGATCCATAAAGGTCAGACTCTTTATGTGACTGTGAGCGACCAGCAGAGCCTCTGATCCATGAGTTTCAGTTGCAGTGTTCATCCTAGTTATTGTAGATATGATCTATTCCTTGTACTAATTTTTTTAATACTTGCTGATTTTAATTTTAGATTTTTTATGCAGTATATATCATGTCATAGATTTTTTGTAATTATTTTAAGCTATGATCTTATACATATATTTATAGATTAAAATATTTAATCTATCTTTATTTCACTATAAAATTTTTGAAATACATGCATGAAATCTTACGCTTTTTCCAATAAGATGGTGTGCCAATCGATGGGACCGCAATATCCACTAAGAATTTTAACTCATGTGGGAGATTTTGCTTCCTAATTTGAGGAGTATTAGGATCCAAAAAAATAGTAAGAGTCTAATTTACTTCTTAAAGTTTCTAGAATAAATTTTAAAATCTAGTACAAACATCTAATTAGAATCCTCTTCTCTCTTCAGTTCATTACTCAGCTTCAAATCCCATAGCCCGAACTATGTCCAAATGGACTAGAAATCTCTCAAATTACAATAGTTGCTAAATTATTTGATTTGATCAAATAATGAGATTGGGTCTTGATCAAGTTAAATTAGATTTAGTTTGATTAGATTCAAGTTTGAGTCTGACTCAGACTGGATTTCATTAGTCTAATGCGATTGAACTTGATAAGTGTTTGACTTATTTTGAAATTCGAATCCAATTGGATTGGACCAAGTCCAAGATACAACCAATTGATCAATTAGAATTATAAAGAACTGGCTTAGGACTTCAGAATGGTTCTGAACTCTGGTAAGAATTAGGGTATGTTCTAGATCAGGATTTCTTGGATCACCAAAGCATCCAATCGCTAAAATATTTAGTGCTTGAGAAATAGACGGATGATATTAATTAGGTTAGGTGCTATATCTTGGCTTTAGTGCCAACATGAGGATATCATGAATTCAGGGCTATGATAACTCACATACAATAGTTGTGTAGCAAGTGAAGCCAGACTATGCGTTGAGTAGTCCATCCATAATCATTGTTGGAAAATGACCAAGGACCTTATGAATTCAAGATGACCATGCATGAGGAACTACAGGTGGATTTGATCCAGCAGTCCCTTAATGGTTCATTTGGTTAGTTTAAAGTAAACTATCATATGAACAAATATGATAGTGTATTATCAAAATTGATGAACATATTGATGATCACTAAGAAGACCTTGAAAAGTTCAAGGGGGTGTGTTCTTACTATGGAAAATTTAGTTCCAAGAGAGAGTTTCTTAGAACAAGATCTACGGGAGAATGAACCAAGGAAGGATCTTCCCAAAGAGTAGACATCAGACAAGAAAATATATTTTTACTACAGTACTGATGGCCACTAAGATGAGAAATATCCTCCTACCTGTATAGCTTAAGGAAGAAGGGTGACACACCTTATGAAGGTATGTCAAATTTGTTTGCATGTTGATGTATTTAGATAGTGAGTATGACGTATGATCTGAGAGATCTATAGATGAGATAAATTTAGGTATATGTGGTGCCTCAAATAAGGTCATTTTGAAGAGGACAAGATATACAAACTTGGAAAGAGATCGTCTTCTTGACACATGAATTTTGAGTTTGTAGATCCTACCTTAAGAAAAATTGACCAAACTATCTCTTGTAGGATATGGGAGAGGACCACTACATACAAACGTATTTGATGAAATTTTTTTAAGATTCTTCGATTGGATGGAGGAGGTGTATACCTTAGTGGGAGTTTCGAGATTATCTCATGAAAATGGTATGGTCTCACAATGGATACTTCCTGATTCATCTTAGCTCAATGGGGTATAAGAAAGGAGGATTAGGATCCTATTAGATATAGTCCGATCTATAATGAGACTCACTCACAAACCCTAACTTCTTTAGGAACATACTTTAATCTGTTGAATAGGGTACTTAATTTTACTCCTGAGCGGATCACAATGTGATTATGATCCATTATACCATATTCTAGAAAAATAGTTTATCTAAGTTGGTGGTAGTGGGAGAAAATTGAGCTTGAAGAGAAAGTTTCTAATGAGTAATAAATTAAAAATTTGATTGTACCTATTCATTCTGAGCCAGTTAGTGTAGGACCTCCACGATCTCGTAGATCTAGTAAGGTCTCCCATCCTTATAAAAGGTACTTATATACTTTCAGAGGATGTAGAAAAAATATTTCTTATAGGAGATAGAGATCAAGTAGTTGATCCTAAGATCAATGATGAGGTAATGTGCGACATTGATTTCGAGAAATGGATAGAAATAATAAAATCAAAAGTTCACTTGATACATACCAGCCCAGTCTTATCTTAGTGGATCCACCAGAGGGTATTGTACCCATTGGATATTAATAGATCTACAAAATAAAATTAGATGCAGATAGATATCAAAACTGTTCCTTAATGGATATTTTAGAAAGATATCTACATAGAGTAGCCTGATGAATTTCACTTCCAGTGATGGAGATCATAGGATCTATAAGGTACATGGATCCATTTTTGGATTAATGAAAGTATCTCAGATTTGGATTGATGCAATCAAATAGTTTGATTTTATCAAAAGCAAGGAGGAATAATGGGAGGATGAGATTCTTCTGATTGAGAAAGTTGTTCCCATGCTGGCTTCGGTCAAGAGTTGGTTGTCACATAGATCCTCCAGAAAGATCAAAGAAAAGCATTTTGGATTAAAGGTCTGTGGAGACAGATCTAATAAGATGCTAGATTTTTCATAAGTAAAGTATATAAAGGAGGTACTGAAAAGGTTCAGCATGAAAACTCCATGAGGGGATTTCTATCCCATAGGCAAGGCATGTATCTCTCCAAGATGATGTGTCTACACACATCTAAGGAGATTTAGCTCATGAGCTTGATCCATAATGCAACCTCATGAATGCCATACAATGTACTTGACTTGATCTTGCTATGAGTATCATGAGTAGAAATCAATCGAATCTAAGTGTATGTCACTGGATAACTATTAAGAACATCCTTAAGTACTTGAAAAGCACTAAAGATTTATTTTTAATTTTTGGAGAAAAATTTTAAGTTATAAGGTTTATAAGTACACATGCTTGGATCTTGAGTCTGGCATTGATGGTACAGAGTCTACATCAGAATATGTGCAATGTGGGAATTGATAGATTAGAAGAGTTTCAAAGAACCAATCATTGTAGGAAGCTGAGTTAGTCAATTTTTCAAAGGTGTTAGATAAAGTCTTCTGGTTCAAGTAATTTTATTGCAATTGATATCATGAGATATTATCATAGTGATTATATTGGCACCATAGCCCTTAGCTAATGGAGCCTTGATCTCACCAGAATACTCAGCATATGAAAAGGAGGACTTTAAATAATATGCAAATACCTCGACTTAAAAAAAGTCAAGGTAAAGAGAGAAGACCCCATGGAAACATGGTGGACCCACTAACTAAGCAATATGCTAGCTAAAAGACTAAAGTACATTTTGAAAAATGGGATCTAGGTTTAGGCAGATTGGCTTTAGGTCAAATAGGAGCTTATTAGATATGTGATCTGGAAAGCCAATTGTTGGCTGATACATTGTAATTTTTTAGGACATAAGTTTTCACTTGATTTATTGAAATTAAGATTAATTGGCAATTATATCCATTCTAGAGTAATGTGTCCTAGAATCATCTATGGAGTAAATGGTCAATAACATATATTCTCAAGAGTTGAGAATTTAAGATATATATCATTATAGATTAATTTCTTAAAACTCTCAGTTGATGATCATTACGGGGATGGTGATTAATCCGAGTAGACTGGTGCACAGATCACTTCCCTTTGGATAGACAGATCTTGAGCCTATAGTATAGGGATACTGGAGCTAGAGTGTAGATGGTTGTTAGAGAATAATAGTACTGAGTGTGATCAAGAACAAAAAGCACATGGATGCCTACTCACTCATCAATAACTTCTCGATATTGTAGTTGTGTGAGTGGTTCTTTAATCTGTGATGCCTCGGCTGCTTCAGTGAGATTGCTATAGTTTGACAATATATAAATATGATCCCTAGCCATATGGATCCTTCTAGTGGACGTTGGCTATAGTAGATTCACTATAAAAGTAGGAGTGCACTTATAGAAGATCTATCGATCTTAGTAGTTGAGAAGTAGTCCTATGCAACTTAAGAGACTGAGTCCGTTAGTCTGTAGCCACAGCAGCATGTTATAGAAAGAAGTTTTTATGAGATTCATGATTGGACTTAAGCTAATTAAGTTTGGTATATTACAGATGCTTAGGATTTGACAAGGTTCTATGACCTGCATCCTGTTGAAACTCTTGATAGAGGACTTGATCACACGATAACTACACCTAGGGGTTTATCTTTCTGTTCTATTAGATTGCCACTACATACTGCTAGGTATCATTGGTAAATCGTAAGAATCACTAGGATTATTTTTTGATCAATGATCCTTGATGGGGTGAGTTGAAATTGTTCCAGCCCATCAAAAAGAGTTTCAACGATACAGTGATGGAGATCACGGTATGTCTCACTACCAGATAGAATAGAACCTAAGAAGTTACATACAAAAGGAGCTTATCCTTATCAATAGCTTAGATTATGATCAAATAATCAATTGGATTGATAATTTGAATCAATTTGTAAAGAGTTACAAATTTGAAAATTGTTAATTGTTATCATCAGAAATTTTATTGTAAGTATTACAATATAATTGAGCTTGATTAAATTATGGATGAAGTCCTAATTAATTTAAATCAGATTTAATTTAATTAGATTTGATTTAATTAAATGCTAATTGGGTTCAATTATCCAAATTAGATTTAGATTTCAATCTTAATTGGATCAGGTTTGCCAACTTTTCGAATTCGATTCGATTCGGACTCAATTTGAACTTGATTTGGACCCAATTTGAACCAAATTAACCCTAACCCTTTGAGTCCAATTTCTTTAGGCTTCTCTCTCTATTTGGCCGATCAGAAAGAAGAGGGGCAATAATTTTCTTGCATTTTTTCCTTGGATGCGCATGTAGGTTGTTGGGTTGAGCGCCATCTCACTTTCTGGTTAGTTAGGACTCCTTCCTAATAAGGTATGATTTAAATTTAATTTATATTCGATCTTATCATATAGGAATCAGTTTTGGCATTGGAAAGGAAGAGATTTTGTGCGACAAAAATTAAGAAGAGAAGGGAGGACGCACTCTTGTGTGCGTGAAAAGAAAAGGGACACCAATAGTTGGCGCCCCTCATCTCTTAGTCATCCATTCTTATTTTGATCTCTCTTTCTATTTGAATTCGATTCAATAAGAAAAAGATAAAGCCTGATTAGAAAGGGGTTGGACCTATTTTTTTGTGCAACAGAAATAAGAAGATAAAAAGGAAGCATGCGCGAGATGAGAGGTGATTTCTTCTTGCCGCCTTCTCTTTTCTAATGTCAACCCTCTCCCTTCTTTCCTACTCCTCTACAACCCATCTCCTCTATATCTCCTCTGGATATCTGCAGAGGTCGAGTACTCATGCAGCTACATTAAAAATCTCAAAAATCCATAGGATCGATTCGATAGAAAGATGGAAAAGCGATTAAGATAATCGATCTTTACTTCTTTATTTTTGATTTTCTGATCTGATTACTTTTCATGCATGTCTAAACTAGATCCTTAGGTGATATTAAGATTAGATCTTTTGCATGTCATATATTAAAATTATTTTAATTTATGCTTTTGCTGCTCTATTTTCATGAGATGAAAATTCAGCATGCCAATCATCAAGACTTCCTTCAAAAAGAACATCACTTACAATTCAGGTAAAGATATTTTTCTAAATATTTTTTTATCTATTTAGACACTAAAATAATATTTTTATTTGTTATAAGTAGCATAAGCATTGACGTGGAAGAGACTATTGAGATTTTTATACAATCAAAATCATTTTATAGATAAAATACTTTATTTTACTTATCTTTATTTATATATAAAATTAAATATTTATTAATATTTTTATAATATATATATAATTTTATTATATTATTTATTATAAAATAATTTATATATTAAATTATTATTTTGCCCCTCAATATTTAATGTCAGGCTCCGCTACTGGTTGGTGCCATTTTTATCTAACCATTCTTCCTACCCATCCAGCTAACGGCCTTATTTGAGTTGTCCCATTGTTTATTTTTTAGGTAGGGTACCAAAAAATCGTAGACATCACTGATGAATTTCTTCTGCTTTCATCCAGGAACAATACCCTAGAGGAGATTTAGTAATAATAGTTTTGCAAATAAAATTTCTTCGGAGATGTTTAGGCTTACAGCAGTTTGGAGCTATTGTCATTCTTAAGATCCATCAGTTATAATAAATTAATTATTCAAATCGGATTTTTGGAAATGGATTATCCAATAATGAAATCACTATTTTCATGTTGAAGTTGTGCCCAATGCTTTGGATACGTCCCGATACCTACAGTTTTTTGGATGTATATGTTAGTACCTTTGAAAAGATGATACCCAATGCATATGTGTCAGAATTCTCGTTTCAAGTTTGTGCTTTTTGGATGTTTTTGCCACGTGCAAAATTTCTGACTGATTGTTTTTTTAAATTTATTTTTTTTGAATAAATTTAATTAAAATCCTATTTAGTATTGCTGTAATTAGTAGAGCTTTTATGTGCAGAACTTTTGCTGGTAAAGCTTGCAGCGAAAGACTTTTGGTAATTATATTTCCAAAATATCGTAAGGTCTTAAATATTGTGAGATTTTAACGTCTCCATGGCAGTTAAGGCGACAAAACATTTTAAGTATCAAAAATTATAATAAAAAGTATTGCATAATACTCTCAATAATTTATTATACCATCAAAAGCAACTATTATGCATTCTTAATTTATAAATTATTTATTTAGTTATTATAATCTAAACAATATATGAATAATATATTTTTTTTACCAAAAATATAATAAGATTTTATATTATAACAGTAATATTATAATGTAATATGATATTGTTATTTTAATATAACAATATAATAATATTATATTATTATAATATGATCATTAAATATAATAATAAATATAAGGAAGTAAATTTTCATCATTATTGATTAAAACTCAAAACCTTTAATTGTATGACTATAGATAGCAATAAAAGGATATCAACTTAAAATATGGTGGCAATAAAAAATATTTTAGGTTAATTTTAAAAATTCCATGGAGGAGCTAGGTCTCTCAGGTGAGCTTCTTGAGCACTGGATTTGGTTGACATTAAAACATCCAATTTAACACTCTTTTGATTTGGTTGATGTTAAAGCATCCAATTTAACACTCTTTTGCTGATCCCACCTATGTAGGCATAAACGTAGTCTTTTAGCTATGCTGTAAAATAACTGTTGGTACATGTCAATATTTGCCTGTGGTTACATAAATCCATTGGGAAATATTTTGACTATTGCTGATGGATTACAATTATCTGTGGGCAATTTATGCCTTTAGTTATTGATGGTGGGCTTCATAGCTAATAATACAAACTGTTGATAAAAATCTGAATATACTTGCTGATTTGTGTTTATAAGCAAAAGCTGAAGAAAAAATCATCTTTTTCTTTTGTAGGATCTTCCAGATTTCATCAAATCTGGAATAGAATAATTTAAAATTTTTATCCTACGCTATTTCAGATCTAATGTCTGTTAGATCTAATTTTATTATCTGATATTTAAAATCTAAAATTAAATCTAAAAGTATGAGAAGTATAGACATACCTCAAGGGTAATCTGATTACCCTATAGATGATCTCAGCACAGCCTGAGATTCTGATGTAGCCACGCAAGGACCTGGCCTTTATCGGTATCCACTCAGGCAGGACCTGGAACGTCTTCTCCTCATAATCTATGCTCCAAAAATCAGATCTCTATCTGATTTGGAAGTGCTTCAGAACTCCTGAAGTTGGAGCAGCAGCCTGTCGAAGATGTCTTGCAGCCTTCCTGTTCCAGGCATCACCATGCCTTTTTCTTGCACCAGATGAATGTCCAACTCCTTGAACATGAAGAGGGGAGATAGGAGAGCAGGGAGGACATAGAGAAAAAGGGAGGGGCGACAGCTATTGAGTTTTGTGCATAAAATAACTTTCTATTTAAAATCCTAGGCGCACAAGGGTTTATATAGACCCTGCACGCTGCGTAGTGCCACATTATTCAACCAATCAAAAATTTTCAATAAATTTTAGAAAAATTTTGATTGATTGCTTGATGTCATCTGATCACATCAGATAAGAATCCAAGCCTCTAACTCAAAGTTGGCGCCAACACTGGATAAGGACAAAGAGAGGTTGGCGCCAAAGAGTCCAATCTTATCAAGACTCTCCAACCTTATCCACTTGGGGCGCCCACTTAATCCAATTGGGCTCACGCCATAATTTGATTATGGCACCCAATTTGATGTGGTTTGGCTCCATAAAAATCCTCCAATAAGCTCTTGCCAAGTGGCCTTCAATTTAAGACCCATATGTCAACTTTTGACAAGTGTCCTAAAATGAAATTGGTAGGTGATAGGAATTGGCAGGTGCTTGTCTTAAATTCATCTCATGAATTAAGACAGGCCTTTTCTGAGCTGGACAAGCTTCATTTAGACTAAGAGAAATCTTTTCAAGATTCTCTGGATGAGTCAAATCACATTTGGCTCAGTAGAGATAGAAAAAATTACACAAGGATAAAGTTAGGCTCAATCGTGTGCTAGTATAATTTTCTTGAACCTAATTGGATCTTATCTAAATCAATTGGGTTAGCCCAATTGATGACATCCAGACCCTAATCC
This sequence comes from Elaeis guineensis, assembly GCF_000442705.2. Classification (NCBI taxonomy): domain Eukaryota; kingdom Viridiplantae; phylum Streptophyta; class Magnoliopsida; order Arecales; family Arecaceae; genus Elaeis; species Elaeis guineensis. The sequence goes on from NC_026000.2 coordinate 98,148,838, forward strand.
TTGTTTGTGTGACCTAGTTAGGTTCAATTTCGTATGGTAATGAGACATGTCGTGATCTCATCATCAACATCATCGAAACTCCTTTCGATGGATCAGAACTCTTCTGATTCAGACAATTAGAATGATCGATCATCAATATCATTCTAATTGCTTCCAAAATCTACCAGTGACACCTAGCAGTATGTGGTGGCAACCCATCAGAACTGAAGATGAACCTTTCGATGCAGCTACCTATATGATTGAGTTCCTCTATCATGAGTCCGACTGAATTAGGGTCAAGGTGAACTCGTCAAACCCAACATCAATCATATGAATTAATCGATCGATCCGAGTCCGATGTAAAACCCCAATGAAAAACTCTTTTTCTATTATTTCACTCTGCCATGGCCATGGGCTTAAGGATTCATCTTTCGATCATCATAGGACTACTCATCTCATCTACCAGGTTGATAGATCCCATCTTGGTGTGGCCTAGTTCCTACAATGAATATGCTACAGCCAACATACACCTCAGGGTTCGAATGGCTAGGAGACCGAGTTATGGTATAGTCAAACTATAACACACTCAAGGTGAACTGTCGATGCACCTCAGGTCAAAGAACTAGACACATAACTGCAGCATCGAGCTAGTCATCGATGAGAAGATAGACTTTCTTATGACTGCTCGAGGTGGTCACGCTCAGTACTCTCATTCTCAATGAATACTTGTACTCTCGCTCTAGTGTCTCCACACCGTAGACTCAAGACACATCTATCCTAAAGAAGCGATCGTACACCAACCTTCCAGATCGATCACCATCCTTATGATGATCCTATGGTCAGGAGCTATTTATGAGTTAGTTATGTAAATTCATGCCTTAAATTTTTAACTCTTGAAAATATGAATTGACATTCCTACTAACTCAAAGGATGTATCACAAACACAATGTACACAATGTGATAGAAGAATAACCTATTTATTGATTTATAGTCAAAATTATAAATTTGTCTTTAGATTTGTACGGGAATGTGTCAGCCAATCTGGCATCTAGGGCACACATCTAACAAACTCTCACTTGACCTATTGCCAATTGGCTACATATCTAAGTCCATTTTCTCAAGGTGGGCTTCGATCTTTTGCTGGCCTAATGACTTTATCAACGGGTCTGTCACATTGTCTGTGGAGTCGACTCTTTCGACCTTGACATAACTCTTTTCGATGTAATCACGGATCAAATGGAATCACCGCTTGATGTGCTTAGACTTCTGGTGAGATCTTGACTCCTTAGCTAGGGCTATGGCGCCATTATTGTCGCAGTAAAGAGGTATGGCATCCGATGACATCACTCCAAACTCTGTGGCAAACTTTTTGTACCATAATGCCTCCTTCATAGCTTTCGATGCAGTAATGTACTCTGCCTCCATGGTGGAATCAGCAATCACCGTCTGCTTGGAACTCTTTCAGCTGACTGTACCACCATTGCAAATGAACAGACTCCCAGATGTCGACTTTCGATCATCTATATCAGACATAAAGTCTAAGTCTGTATATCCTTGAATTTGAAATTTTTCATTCCCAAAGATTAGAAATATATCCTTAGTCCTTCTCAAGTATTAAGGATACATTTCACAGAAGTCCAGTGCTCTTCGCTTAGATTCGATTGATATCTGCTTGTGACACTCACAGCATGGGCTATATCAGGTCATGTACATAGCATGGCATACATGAGGCTCCCTATTGTCGAAGCATAAGGGATCTTGCTCATGCGTTCAATCTCCTCAGGTGTGCTAGGGCACATCTTCTTGGAGAAATGAATGCCATATCTAAAAAATACTAAATCTCTTTTGGAGTTTTCCATACTAAACCTTTTTAGCACCTCCTCTATGTACATCTTCTGTGAAAGTTCGAGCATCCTATTTGGTCTATCTCTATAGACCTTAATACCCAGTATAAAGGATGCCTCTCCTAGATCTTTCATAGAGAACTCCTTAGACAACCGTACTTTGACTGAGGTCAACATGAAAATGTCATTCCCAATTAGGAGGATGTCATCTACGTACAATATGAAGAAGATAACTGCACTCCCACTAAATTTTTTGAATACACATGGTTCCTCCTCATTCTTAATGAAACCAAATATTTTGATTACATCATTGAAATGAGTATTCAAACTCCAAGATGCTTGCTTAAGTCCATAAATGGACCTTTGCAGCTTGCAGATCCTGTGATCATCATCACTGAATGTGAAACCAAGCGGCTGTTCCATATAGATATCTTCCTCAAGATATCCATTTAAGAATGCCATTTTCACATCCATCTGCCATATTTCATAATCGAAATAGGCTGCAACAGTAAGCAATATGCGGATGAATTTTAGCATGGCTACGGATGAGAAGGTATCCTGATAGTCAATGCCTTCGTGCTGACTATAACTTTTCGCTACGAGCCTAGCTTGAATGTCTCCACATTTTCATCTCCGCCTATCTTTCTCTTGAAGATCCATTTACACCCAATAAGTACAATACCTTCAGGTGGATCTACCAAGGTCCAGACTTGGTTTGAGTGCATCGAGTCAATTTCTGATCTCATTGCCTCTAACCATTTCTCAGAGTCGATATCTGATATAGCCTCATCATAGGTCTTGAGATCATCACCATGAACACCATTTTTCATGAGGAATATTTCCTCTACATCCTCTTGTATGGTACCTAAGTACCTTTTAGGAGGATGAAAAATCCAAGTCGATCTACGAGGTGGAAGAGGTTGTGTTAGGACTGATTCTGATTGATTTGGTTCCTCAAGTTCTTTAGTTCGTTGCTCTTGGAAGATATTCTCCTTGAGCTTAATTATTCTTCTGATGCCACCATCTTGAATAAACTATTTTTCAAGAAAAATAGTATTTTCGACTCATAATCACATTGTGGTCTTCTGAAATATAAAAATAGTATCCTAATGACTCTTTAGGATATCCTATGAACCGAGCTCTAAAAGATCTAAACTCTAACTTGTCCGTCTGTTGTCTCTTGACATGAGCCGAACAACCCCAAATTCTGAGATGATTCAGACTTGGTTTCTTACCATGCCATATCTCATACGGTGTGGTAGGAACGGTTTTAAAAGAAATCCTATTCAATACATAAATTGCTATCATGAGACAATGTCTCCAAAAAAATTCAGGGAGGTCTGTGAAGCTCATCATGGAACGGATCATATCTAATAGGGTCTGATTTCTCCGTTCTGAAAATCCCATTGAGTTGAGGCATTCCAAGTGGAGTCTATTAAGAGACTATACCATTGTCCGTAAGATAGTCTAAAAACTTTTGACTAAGGCATTCACCTCTTCGATCTGATCAAAGAATCTTAATGGGCTTTCCTGTTGTTTTTCTACCTCATGTCTGAATTCTTTGAACCTTTCAAAAGCTTCAGACTTGTGTTTCATTACAAACAGATATCCGTACCTAGACATATCATCAGTAAAGATAATGAAGTACACGTAGTTGCCTCTAGCCGGCACATCAAATGGGTGCACACATCTGTATGTACTAAGGCAAGTAGGTCTGTGGCCCTTTCCCATGTCCCACAAAAGGAAACTTGATCATTTTGCCTGGAAGGCATAATTCACAAACTAGATATGACTCGAAAGTCAACGGACTCAATAGTTTGAATTTTTTCAATTTGTTAACCCTGTCTTCTGCTATATGACCTAGCCTTAGGTGCGACAGATACCTATTTTTTTTTTCTATCTCTAGGCCTTTTAATTCCTATGGCATTCACATTTTGCTCGATATTAAATATAGATACATCAACATGTAACTGATAGAGATCGTTAATGATAAAACCATTTGCAACTTTATTATTTTCATAAAAAATTTATAATAGTCCTTATGAAAGCTAATCACATAGTCTTCTTGTGCTAAACATGAAACAGAAATCAAATTCCTGCTTGCTGCAGGCACATAATAACAGTCTCTTAAAACTAAATCTAATCCTAACGGTAATCGCAGAGGGTAGGTTCCTACGCCACAGTAGCAACTCTTACTCTGTTTTTGATGCATAGGATCATCTCCCCATCTCTCAGCCTCCTGCTCTCCTTAAGATCCTGCATAGAAGTGTACAAATGAGCACTAGAACCAGAGTCAAGCACCCAACTGGATGTAGAAGAAACTGTAAGGTTAGATTCTAAAATGAGCATACCTCTAGAAGGACCATCTTTCTTGTTCTTTATGGTGGCCAGGTACTGAGGACAGTTTCGTTTCTAATGGCCGTCTGATTGGCAGTGGAAATATTTTTCTTTATCAGTAGTCTTCTTCTTCAGTTCTGTCTTCTTCTTCTTGCCATCCACCTTCTGCTTCTTCACAGACTTCTTTTTCTATCCAAAAAATTTTCTCTTGGAAGAAGTCCACTCCACAGTAAGAACTGAGCCTTTTGAACCCTTCATAGAAAGCTCAACCATAACCAGCATGTTCATTAACTCGACCAAGGTACATTGCATCTTATGCATATGGAAGTTCATGATGAACTGACCATATGCATCGAATAAAGACTGAAGGATCACATCAATCTAAAAATTCTTGTCTAAGATGATACTGAGTTTTTCAAGCTCCTCAAGGTCCTTGATCATTGTCAAACAATGATCTTGGACTAACTGCCCATCACGTATCTTGGTCTTAAAAAGTCTTTGACAGACTTGATACTTGGCCGCACGACTCTGTTCACCAAACAACTCTTGCAGGTGAGCCAACATTTGATGGGTAGTCAAAATATTCTCATGCTGGCGCTGCAAGTCATTAGACATTGCATCCAACATGTAGTACCTTACTTTGTTATCATCATCCGTCCACTTTTTCAGAGACGCTCTCTGTTCAGCAGTCGGACGTGCTGGTATGGCAGGTGGGTCCTGATCCAAGATATGAGTCAATTTTTTGAAACCCAGAATAATTCTGTAGTTCCTCAACCAGTCTTTAAAATTGGATCCAGTCAATCTGTGGGTGTCTAGTATTTTGGTCAGGGGGTTGAGGTAGACATGTTTCCTGTAGAGAGTCGAAAGTTTCTAGTTAGATTTTGTAATCAGACTTAACCAATTTATTTAGGGATTTTATTTTTAAACAAATTAGGCTCTCACTATTTTTTCAGATCCTACACTACCTTGGTAGAGATGTGAAAATCTTCGTGATCAATGATTTCTAGTGGGTGGTGCGGTCTCACCAACTGGCTCATCACCTCACCTAACAGTTATTGGTGATGGATCAACCGATGAGTGGATAACTCTTATCCAATGATTCTCTAATCATGGTGCACCCAAAATTTGATCTCTAATTCATGAAGCTTACCGTGTCCAGAATATTGCTCCAATCCTTAGTTAAGTTAGACCCACCATTTGCACAAACTAGATTTCTGATTGGGTCCCTCACCATATCCAAAATATTGAGCCTAACCCATCCTCTAATTCATAGTATCCAATGCCTAATGGACATGGTTGCATCTTCCTGGTGCAACTAAGCCACTATAACCAGCTGAGAGCAATCAACTCTGGGAAGGGCCTGCACATCCACAATGGTGGAAGACCTAGACTTAATATTTTTTAGGAAGATTTGATTTAGGTCTCATTAAACTTGACTTGACATAGTCATAACAATTATGACTAACCTAGTGGCATAGGTCAGCTCGAATTGTTAGCCACCTCAAATCAGAACTGGATCGACACATATGGTCAGATAAGTGAGACCGGTAGAAGGGATATGCCATTAACTCGATAAAAATGCATTCGAGTCGAGTAGCTCTCAATTAAAAACTATTCGATCGATCTGCCCAACTTACCTTAGACACCAAATTATTGAACCAGAACCAATTGGATTAGCCTACAATCCAGACTCTAACCACTGAGCCAAATTAGGTCTTAACTTGATCGAGTCATATCTAAATGTGATTCGACCTTGATCCAGACTTAATCCTATTAGACTGGTCAATTATTAGCTTTCATGATCCCACCTAACCAACTCTTGATTCAGTTTGATCAATCGCTAGACCTAATTGAGCTACCCAAGTCCGAACCCAATTTTATGAAAATATTTTAGATCTGAAATTCTCAATTTTAGACCAAATTGATTTCATAAACTTAATTCATTAATTAAGTTTGGGTTCATAAACAAAATATGTAAAATAAATCCTAAGGTTTCAGGATCTAGGATTTTGCAAAAAAATAAGTTTTGATTTTTGATTAAGGATGAACGTGCGGTACCCCTACACATCATAAGAACACCCCATTGAATGGAAAGAGAGGGTTTTAAAGTCCTACTTCATTCTTATGATCGGATGGCCATAAGGAATACCTTAATCAAAAATATAAATTTAACTACAAAACTAGTTAGATCTAAATTTACATATCTCATATACAATTTAAGATCTAACTAATACATGCTTTGCATACATCTCATGTATCAAAAATTGATCTAATTAACATACTTTCAGATCTGATACATCACATGTAATATCTGAAAAATAAGATTTAAATTGAACTATTCAAAATTAAATCTATTCTAGACAAGTTATTGGAACAATTCTACAACTAGTCTAGGCACTCAACAGATCAATTTTATAAAAAAATTAAAATTTTATTTTTTATTTTTTGATCTGATTATAATACTTATAATATCAAAAAAATAAAAAATAAATTAGATTTAATTCATATTTTAATCTCAATAAAATATAAAACTTAAGACTGTTCATGGATTCAACTAATCCTAGTCTAGTCATGTATCTCATGCATGTTAGATTTTCTTAGATTTAATTTTAAATATTTTGATTTCAGATTTTATCACATCTGATGTAATATCTAAAATCTTTTAAATATTAGATAAATAAATATAAAAAATTAGATCTAAATTAGATCTGAAATAGAGCCAAAAATCTGGCTCTGATACCAGTTCAAAAAAAAATCGTCTTTTTCCTTTGTAGGATCTTTCAGATTTCATCAAATCTGGGGTAAAATAATTTAAAATTTTTATCTTACACTATTTCAGATTTAATATTTGTTAGATCTAATTTTATTATCTGATTTTTAAAATCTAAAATTAAATCTAAAAGTATGAGAAGTATAAACATACCTCAAGGATAATCTGATTCCCTGTAGATGATCTCAACACAGCCCAAGGTTCTGATGTAGCTACACAAGCGCCTGACCTCTACCGGTATCCACTCAGACAGGACCTAGAACATCTTCTCCTCATGAATCTATGCTCCAAAAATCAGATCTCTATCTGATTTGGAAGTACTTTAGAACTCCTTCTGAAGTTGAAGCAGCAGCCCGTCGAAGATGTCCTGCAGCCTTTCTGTTCCAGGCGTCACCACGCCTTTTTCTTGCACCAGATGAACGTCCAACTCCTTGGACATGAAGAGGGGAGATAGGAGAGTAGGGAGGATGTGGAGAAGAAGGGAGGGGGCAGCAGCTATTGGGTTTTGTGCATAAAATAACTTCCTATTTAAAACCTTAGGCGCAGAAGGGTTTATATAGACCCTGTATGCTGCGCAGTGCCACATCATTCAACCAATCAAAAAATTTCAATAAATTTTGAAAAAATTTTGATTGGTTTCTTGATATCATCTAATCACATCAGATAAGAATCCAAGCCTCTATCTCAAAGTTGGCACCAATACTGGATAAGGACAAAGAGAGGTTGGCGCCAAAGAGTACAATCTTATCAAGACTCTCCAACCTTATCCACTTGGGGCACCCACTTAATCCAATTGGGCTCGTGCCATAATCTGATTATGGTGCCCAATTTGATGTGGTTTTTCTCCACAAAAATCTTCCAATAAGCTCTTGCCAAGTGGCCTTCAATTTAAGACCCATATGTCAACTTTTGACAAATGTCCTAAAATGAAATTGGCAGGTGCTTGTTTTAAATTCATCTCATGAATTAAGACAAGCTTTTTCTGAGCTGGACAAGCTTCATTTAGACTAAGAGAAATCTTCTCAAGGTTCTCTGGATGAGTCAAATCATATTTGGCTCAGTAGAGATAGAAAAGATTACACAAGGAGAAAGTTAGACTCAATCGTGTGCTAGCACGATTTCTTTGAACCTAATTGGATCTTATCCAAATTAATTGGGTTAGCCCAATTAATGACATCCAGACCCTAACCCTTGTTTGTGTGATCTAGTTAGGTTCAATTTCATATGGTAATGAGACATGTCATGATCTCATCATCGACATCATCGAAACTCCTTTCGATGGATCAGGACTCTTCTCATTCAGATAATTAGAATGATCGATCATCAATATCATTCTAATTGCTCCCAAAATCCACCAGTGACACCTAGCAGTATGGGTTGCCCTCGATACAGCTACCTGTATGATTGAGTTCCTCTATCATGAGTCCCAACTAAATTAGGGTTAAGGTGAACTCGTCAAACCCAACATTAGTCATATGAATCAATCGATCGATCCGAGTCCGATGTGAATCTCTAATGGAAAACTCTTTTTTCATTATTTCACTCTGCCATGGCCATGGGCTTAAGAACTCGATCTTTCGATCATCATAGTACTACTCCTCTCATCTATCGAGGTTGATAGATCCCATCTTGGTGCGACCTAGTTCCTACAATGAATATGCTACAGCCAACATACACCTCAAGATTCCAAATGGCTAGGAGACCAAGTTATGGTGTAGTCAAACTATAACACACTCAAAGTGAACTGTCGATACACCACAGGTCAAAGAACTAGATACACAACTGTGGCATCGAGCAAGTCATCGACGAGAAGGTAGACTTCCTTATGACTGCTAGAGGTGGTCACGCTTAGTACTCTTGTTCTCAATGAATACTTGTACTCTCACTCCGGTGTCTCCACACCATAGACAAGACACATCTACCCTAAGGAAGCGATCGTACACAACCTTCTGGATCGATCACCATCCTCGTGATGATTCTATGGTCAGGAGCTGTTTATGAGTTAGTTATGTAAATTCATGCCTTAAATTTTCAACTCTTGAAAATATGAATTGACATTCCTACAAACTCAAAGAATGTATCACAGACACAATGTATACGATATGATAGAAGAATAATTTATTTATTGATTTATAGTCAAAATTATAAATTTGTCCTTAAATTTGTACAGGAATGTGTCAACCAATTTGACATCTAGGACATATATCTAATAAAAACATCCATCGGCAAATGTAGTGGTGCAAATTTATGGCTAATTGGAGAATATTAGTTGATAATTTGTTAATTCTCTCTGTGATTAGCCGTGTGGATCCTTCGTCAGTCATTTACCTGGCTAGTTACACTAAGGACTGGCCGAATTTTCAGTGGCTTCTCATCCAATTTCCTCTCAGTGCACAAAAGTAACGTGTCAAGGTCAAAAATAGCCACAGGATTTGGGGAACTGCTGGAATTGTTCATGAAGCAAGGACATTTTTAGGAAATGAAAAATTCGTGTTTTGCCATTGACTTTTGGAGGGGTTTGGTGAGGTCATCGAAAGGATATATATTTTGGGGCGTTGTCCCATTTTATATTTACCTGGTACTTGTCTTTAGCGTTGTCGTTGATCCTAATCGTTTCGTAGATGAAATTGTGAATACAGCTAACAGCTAAAGTTGGCATCGCGAAGGAGGGGATGATAGCAAGGGGAGGGCATTGGTTTACACTCTCCATTGTACTTCTCTTCTTGTAAGCTTGTGCAAAAATCAACTTCATCCGGCATTTGTCGACAAGAGTTTAAAGAATTAGGCTAGGAGAATCTAGCAGGGGAGAACAAGAATACAGAACAAAGCAACATATAACGGCCATTTCTCCTTGATTTCATAAAAACCTCAAATGCAGATATCCTGTTTATTTCGGAAATCAAACTTTTGGAGTCATGGCCCTGAAGAGGTATGCTCGCCAGGCTTGTGGAATAAAGAGGCCCCTGCTTGTGGAATAAAGAGGCTTGTGACAAGCAAACTTTAAGATGTTGCACGTCGCTTGCTGTTGCTATAAAGAGGCCAAGGAGAAGAAAGACACAGTAGATGCTGAGGTGGTATCCATAGATCTCCACTGTGTCTCAGCAGAGTATCAACAGCACAAGGATTCAGTGGTGAGGATAGTTCTTGCTAGTGGAAATGTTGAACTCTATTCAAGTGCAGTCCCAGCTTATTTGGTGATGGAGAAGCATCCAGGCTTGTGCCTTGCCCGGCCGGAGGTCTTCAAAAAGCCACATGAGTCCCTTGTTGGCCCCAAGGAAAGGCTGCTTCCGGGCCAGAAATTCTATCTCATACCCAGGTCGACTGTCACGAAACTCAGGAGAAAAATTCCCTGCAGATTGAGAGATGTGGAAGGAGGAGTGGATGATGGAGTTCCAGAAGAGTTTGTTCGTTCTGCCAAGGATGCCCCTGCTTCAAAGAAGAAGAGATCAGAGTGTTTGGCCAAGAGGTTTGAGAAAGGAGGAGCTGAGCAGCAAATTCAGAAGCCCTTCAGGCCACCCATCAAGACGTCGGGGAGATCCCGGATGGGATTGCTTGGTGGATGGGAACCTAGCCTCGCTTCCGTGACAGAGCTCTCTCCTTGACGAATTTACTCCTTTCGTTGAGATCACTTGCAATTGACATGTAGCCAAGCACTTGGGCTCATGCTTGCAGGCTTCCTTCCGTGTGGTAATTCGATAGCGAATGAACGCATGCTGGCTGTTATTTACCATCATCCTGCTGTCTATTATCTAGCACGTAACTTCTGCGCATTTGTTATGCCAATTTTAGTGGATGGACTAACTAGAAAGCAAGGATCATTAGCGGTTGATCTTTGCAACTAAATAGAAGCCTGAGCAATTTTTGCTGATAGGTGTTTAGGGGTTATGATCCATAGATTTAATGGAGCTTGTGTCAACTATTGAGACAAATTTCATGGCTTTGAGGGGATTTCCAGAGCCAAGTGAAATCTTGTTGATCAAGGGAGTGTCTTGGATGGTAAAGCATCCATCCCAATAAGATATGGTGTTAGATGGTGTGCTATAGGGCTGCAAATACGTTGGCTCGACCCATGACAACGCCCGGTCAATGGGTAGTCAGCAATCGGACCCAATACTTTTAGATGTGTGGGCCGGATTTGTGTTCAAAATATGACCCATTCGAAAAAATGGGGTCAAATTTCGGTATTTTCTTCTACTTGGTTTGTTTGTGTCATCAACTAACCTGGTTTAGATTGGTCAAAATATTCATATAATTTGAACTCGATCTAACCCAAGTCAACAAACCCAACCAAGATGGTAGGACTCCAGAAACTAGGATCTCTTTAGGATACTATTCTTTGTTGGTTGAAGGCTTATTTAAGGTTGAACCATGTAATTGTTGATATAGTTGCTGGCAGCCTTCCACGGTAGCACTACTTTTGAAGGTTGGTGTTTTTATCCTAATTTTTACCATGTGGCTACATGAGAAATGATGGCCGGGATATAGTCATTAAATAGAACTTGATAAGTTCGGCTCAACACATAACCCAATCATGTCTCTAACAATTCATTTAATGACTGATCGATGTTGGAAGAAATTGAGAATATCCATGTGGATGATTGAAGTTGTTCCAACAATAAGCATGTCAGCAAGAGATAGATTGGAGAATAAAACCAAAGGATGCGACCGACAAAAGTAGTTATAAGAACCGAACATAGGGTACATGGATTGCATCATCATTTTTGGATGGTATTTTATGGTTGGAAAATACAAAATAATGAGCCCACGATTCAATCATCAACATCTCAAGATAACTACCCTATATCTGCATCAAGTCCTTTATGGAACCATCCATGAACTCTTTTGTTATAGCCCAAAACCCAGCCCAACCAAGCCCAGCCCAGCAGACCCAAGCCCAAAAAAAAAAAAAAAAAAAAAAAAAAACAACAGGAGAATTAAACCGGGAAGAAGACTCCCGATAGGAGTCTTCTTCTCCGGCGAGACCGGGCAAAATCGGGAATCCTAGGACCCCTCGGAGTCCTAGGGTCCCTCTATAAGAAGACCCCCTCTCCCTTGAGACCGAACATCGGCCTCCTCCCTCTCTCTTTCTCTCCGTTTTTTTCGATCGAAGCCGCGGACACTGTTGGGTTTCTCGCCGTGATTTCTCGCCGGTGAGGTCACCGGAGGCCGGAGTGAGCCTTCCTCTCCTTCCTCTCTTCCTTCCCTTTTTTTCCGTATTTTTGCTGGAGGCTGCCGGCGACGAGTGTCGCCGATCTTTCGGTCGGGAAAGAGACTCTGTTTTAGGCCTTTTTCTTTGGATTTTCCGACGCCGGCGATCGAATCGATCGCCGGCCACGCTCCTCCGTGACCGGAGAAGTGGCCCCCCTCTGCCGCCGGCCTCCACCGGGCGGTCGTGGCCCGAACGGTCGGTCAAGGCCGGAGGACTGTCGTCCCCTGTTCGGCCTGGAAGGAACCAAGAAAAAGAAGAAAAGAAAAGAAGAAAAAGAAGAAAAGAAAAGAAAAGAAAAAAAGAAGAAAAAAAAAAAAAAAGAAAAAAAGAGAAAAAGAAAAGAAAAGAAAAGAAAAGAATAAAATAATAATAATAATAAAAGTAAATATATATATATATATGAATAAATAAATAAATAAATAAATAAATAAATAATAAAATAAAAGAAAATGATGAGAGAGAGAGAGTTTCTCTCTCCTCTCTCTTCTTTCAGTCTGAACCCTGACTTTCTCTCTCTGAATTAGACTTTCTCTCTCTACTTTCTCTCTCTAGAATTTTCTCTCTCTAGATTATTTCTCTCTCTTGATGGATTTCTCTCTCTCTAAAGTTATTCCTCTAGGATTAGCGAAGTGGAAGGCTTCATTGATGATTTTGATCAAGTTTAGCGAAGAGTCTGATTTTAAGTGAGGTTTTGATTTTGGGATTTGTTAGATTTAATTTTGAATTAAAATTAATGTAAAAATATAATTTTGGATAATAGGCACGGAAGAATCTCCTAGAAGTTAGTCGATCTGTTCATTCAGTGCTCCGTGAAGGTAGGTAATGAATCATCTTCTCGAGATATTCCATATTTATTCTGAAAATAAATAATTATTCTCTGAAAATTATGCATGATTTATGAAATTATGTTTTGAAAGAAAAGTGCTTTTGAAATATTATGGTACGTCGACTTATGCGCATGTTCAGTAAAAAATTATGATATATTATGATTCAAAGTGTTTTGATACAGATCGGATTTATGCTCTCAGCCTAACTATGTTTCAGTAGACCCCGCCAATAGGGATTATACGTTGGTACTCAGTGGACCCTGCCAGTGGGGGTTGTGCGCTGGTGTTTGTGGACCCTGCCAGTGGGGGTTGTGCGCTGGTATTTATGGACCCTGCCAGTGGGGGTTGTGCGCTTGTATTCTGTGGACCCCGCCAATGGGGGTTAAACGTTGGTCATAGTCAAGGCTGTTGAGCTACGAGTGTTTTTGAATCAAATCGAATTTATAATTATATTATATGTGAATATTTAAAAATATTTGATCTGCATTAAATCAACATGAATTATACTCTTATGTTTATTTGCAGCATTATTCTTGAAAATTATATAATATCTGAATTATCTGGTAGAGATACTTGTTACTTACTGGGCTGTCTAGCTTATTACCTTTCTTTCTATTTTTCAGATTCAGATAATTAATTACGAGCGTGGGAAGAAATATTGGGATAGAGCTTTTAGAGGCGAGATTTAGCATTGTCAACTTCATTGAACTTAGACCTATTGTTTTATTTTTAGCAAAAATTTTATTGGATGTAAGACATTTGATTTAATTACTTGAATTACAGTTGAATAATAATTATTTGAATTTATTCCACTGTGATGCATTGATATCGTGATGAGATGCCTTGCATGCTTATGGAGAGAGTTCTTCATGAGTATGCGGCGGTTGCCGCGACCCTCGATTCACAATCTCAGGTCGGGGGCATGACAATTAATATGGTATCAGAGCATAAATGGATAAATTATGATACATAAAATTTAACATAGTATGAGTGTAGGTGGGTAAACATTAGGAATATTGAGACGTTAAAGTATGAGCATCATAATAAACCCATCCTAACAAATAGATCAATGAATCTAATAAAGTTTTACTACTACAAGGTTAACATGCCTCCCCGTAGAATGACAAGAACTACTCAAGAAATTGCAAGAGGGATATCACAACCACAAGATGGTAGCACTCCCCATCTGACCAGTGGCACCCCTCAGGAGGAGGGAGTCGTAGATCCTAATGGGAGTGCTTGAGAGCACGTCAAGAACCAGATATGGCTCAGTTAATGCAGACCCTAATCAAGATGGTACAAGCGCAACAACAAATACAGCAGCAAATGTTTGAACAACAGCAGATACAACGAGATACACAACAACAGCAGCATCCACCACCACAACATGGAGAGCAACCAGTACAACGGAACAACATTTCAGAATTTAAAAAACTTGCTCCTCCAGCTTTCAAGGGGACTACTGAACCTTTGGAGGCTGACAACTGGATAATGGAGATGGAGAAGGCCTTCACTGTCCAAGAGTGTCTTGATGAAGAAAAGATTCGATATGCAGCTTATTTACTACAAGGAGAAGCATACAACTGGTGTCAGCGACTACAGCGCAAGCATGAACAAGACGGCGAAATACTTATCTGGGAAAGATTTCGGATTGCATTCTATGATCAGTATTTTCCTCAGAGTATAAGGATCCAGAAAGAGCAAGAGTTTATTTATTTGAAGCAAAAGGGTATGAGTGTGACTGAATATGAAGCAAAATTTACAGAGTTAGCAAAATTTGCTCCGAGATTAGTGGATGGTGAGCAAGAACGTGTTCACAAGTTCGAGATGGGACTGAGAACTAAAATTCGAAAACAAGTGGTTCCATATGAATTGACAACTTATGCAGATGTGGTAAACAAAGCACTGATAATTGAAAGGGAAGTCAATGAAGAACGCATGGAAAGAGAAAGAAAGCAAAGAAAGAGAGCAAAATCAAATGATACACAAGGACAGAATAATAAAAACATCAAAAGATCAGCTAAGGGAGCAGTAGACAATAAGACTCAATAGATTGATGGTGAGCCGTGCTTCAGATGTGGCAAAAATCATGCAGACAAGGATTGCTATTGGAATACAGGTGCTTGTTTCAAATGTGGTCAGAAGGATCATAAAATTGCTAGCTGCCCGCTAAATACTGAAAATCAAGTTGGCCAAAGAACTCATGAAGGACAACATAAGGGTGGTGGACAGATTTCTAAAACCCAGGGAAGAGTTATGCGCTTACTCAACAGAATCCACAGGCTTCCAATACAATGATGACAGTATGAAAAATTTTGAGGATGAAATTTTTTTTTAAGGGTGAAGAATGTTATAGCCCAAAACCCAGCCCAACCAAGCCCAGCCCAGCAGACCCAAGCCCAAAAAAAAAAAAAAAATAGGGAATCAAACCGGGAAGAAGACTCCCGATAGGAGTCTTCTTTCCGGTGAGTCCGGGCAAAATCGGAAATCCTAGGACCCCTTAGAGTCCTAGGGTCCCTCTATAAGAAGACCCCCTCTCCCTTGAGACCGAACATCGCCTCCTCCCTCTCTCTTTCTCTCCATTTTTCTCGATCGAAGCCACGGACACTGTTGGATTTCTCGCCGTGATTTCTCGCTGGTGAGGTCACCGGAGGCCGGAGTGAGCCTTCCTCTCCTTCCTCTCTTCCTTCCCTTTTCTTTCCGTATTTTTGCTGGAGGCTGCCGGCGACGAGTGTCGCCGATCTTTCGGTCAGGAAAGAGACTCTGTTTTGGACCTTTTTCTTTGGATTTTCCGACGCGGCGATCGGAATCGATCGCCAGCCATGCTCCTCCGTGATCGGGGGAGTGGCCCCCCTCTCCCACCGGCCTCCGTCGCGACGGTCGTGGCCTGAACGGCCGGTCAAGGTCGGAGGACTATCGTCCTCTGTTTGTCCTGGAAGGAACCAAGAAAAAGAAGAAAAAAAAGAAGAAAAAGAAGAAAAGAAAAGAAAAGAAAAAAAGAAGAAAAAGAAGAAAAAAAAAAGAAAAAAAGAGAAAAAGAAAAGAAAAGAAAGAAAAGAAAAAAAATAATAATAAAAGTAAATATATATATATATATTATATATATATATATATATAAAAATGAACAAATAAATAAATAAATAATAAAATAAAAGAAAATGATGAGAGAGAGAGTTTCTCTCTCCTCTCTCTTCTTTCAGTTTGAACCCTGACTTTCTCTCTCTGGAATTGGACTTTCTCTCTCTACTTTCTCTCTCTAGATTTTTTTCTCTCTAGATTATTTCTCTCTCTTGATGGATTTCTCTCTCTCTAAAGTTATTCCTCTAGGATTAGCGAAGTAGAAGGCTTCATTGATGATTTTGATCAAGTTTAGCGAAGAGTCTGATTTTAAGTGAGGTTTTGATTTTGAGATTTGTTAGATTTAATTTTGAATTAAAATTAATGTAAAAATATAATTTTGGATAATAGGCACGGAAGAATCTCCTAGAAGTTAGTCGATCTGTTCATTCAGTGCTCCGTGAAAGGTAAGTAATGAATCATCTTCTCGAGATATTCCATATTTATTCTGAAAATAAATAATTATTCTCTGAAAATTATGCATGATTTATGAAATTATGTTTTGAAAGAAAAGTGCTTTTGAAATATTATGGTACGTCGATTATGCGCATGTTCAGTAAAAATTATGATATATTATGATTCAAAGTGTTTTGATACAGATCGGATTTATGCTCTCAGCCTAACTATGTTTCAGTAGCCCCGCCAATGGGATTATACGTTGGTACTCAGTGGACCCTGCCAGTGGGGGTTGTGCGCTGGTGTTTGTGGACCCTGCCAGTGGGGGTTGTGCGCTGGTATTCTGTGGACCCCACCAATGGGGTTTAAACGTTGGTCATAGTCAAGGCTGTTGAGCTACGAGTGTTTTTGAATCGAATCGAATTTATGATTATATTATATGTGAATATTTAAAAATATTTGATCTGCATTAAATCAACATGAATTATACTCTTATGTTTATTTGCAGCATTATTCTTAAAAATTATATAATATCTGAATTATCTGGTAGAGATACTTGTTACTTACTGGGCTGTCTAGCTCATTACCCTTCTTTCTATTTTCCAGATTCAGATAATTAATTACGAGCGTGGAAAGAAATATTGGGACAGAGCTTTTAGAGGCGAGATTTAGCATTGTCAACTTCATTGAACTTAGACCTATTATTTTATTTTTAGCAAAAATTTATTGGATGTAAGACATTTGATTTAATTACTTGAATTACAGTTGAATAATAATTATTTGAATTTATTCCGCTGTGATGCATTGATATCGTGATGAGATGCCTTGCATGCTTATGGAGAGAGTTCTTCATGAATATGCGGTGGTTGCCGCGACCCTCGATTCACAATCTCGGTGATATAACTTTTGTTACAAACATATCGATAGTCATCAGAGATCTAGTGGAATAATATGATGATCTTTCTTCATGATATTTCTATGTAAAAGCTTGCATGTAGGTGGTAAAATATTTATGACTTCCCATAATAGCAATTTTTAAATTGATTTTATCCTCTAAAAAGAGACTGAATTCACAAACATACATGCTCCTTTAAGAACTCGGGTCCGCTTCATTTCACATGCTCAATATTGAATGCTTTGTTTAGCGCTAGATCTCCAGCAACCACAATCCTAGGAGACGATACACAAGAAAACCTCGTTCTCTTACTTCGAACAAGCTTTTTTCTATCCGCTCTTTTTCCTTGGACAAGAAGCCCTCTGTCTCTTTATTTTCTTTGAGCCAAGGTTTATTTCTCCAGCCACCAACTCTCTCAAAACATTAGGTGTTTCCTGTTGAAGCGCCTCCTCGTAGTCCAACTTGAACTCTGGGAGGAGAGAAAAGGGGATGACTTTTATTTCAGTGCTTCATTCAATGTGGTGTCACCACCATCATATGGCAAATAAGAGAGGGATGGGGACGGGCGGTCCTTGGCCGTCTATTACTAGGACCGATCCAAGCTGGCCTAAGTTAAGACACGATATGATGTTTCCCGACTTCCCAGGCCTTAATTTATACTAGACTAATTCTTTAGTCCGATTAGCACTGAATTAATCATCCAATTAAATCCAAATCATTGTTGATCTAAAATAAAGGTTATCTACTTGGAGAGCAATTGATTGGAATTCATTCCTAATAATCTAAAGATAGATGGTATATACTAGATTTGTTACCAAAATAGGACGAGTTCCTAGTCCACAGGTTAGCTATTGTCATATATTCACAACATGGTACAACATAGGCATATGGTACCAGTATCGCAATTTTAGATCTATGGTGAGATAGGGCAAAAGCCAGTCTCCCAATTCCTTCACGAGCTTTATGTTGCAATTCAGTCTCCTATTATTCTAATGTTCTCTTTTGGCCACTGAAAACTAACGCACTATCAAATGCATTGTCAATTTACATCATAGCTGTTGCTTCCTTTTCCGGCCATTCTGGTCAAGTCAGGTAACTCAAGATCCTCAAGGAGATCAGTTGGTCGGGGTAGAGGGTGGCCTATCTAAACAAGATCTGGATATATACATAAGCATATGTTGATCTTAAGAATGATTTTGATGATTACAAAAATATTAGAACATAAGAGTGATCTAATATTTTTTAAGTTTACTTTGAGAATGATTGTATTGGATGATAATCTTTTGTCAAGCCTTAAGATCTCTTGGGAGAAGCTAGAGCCGAGAAACATCAAATTTGGAAACAAATTTCATGAGAAAGCCAAATTGAGAATGGCGAGTCAACTCTGATACATTTGGGACTGGAAGCAAGTTTAGCATGCTGGCAAGTTAACTTGTGGAAGCCCCGAGCTGACTCTCTCAGTAGGACAAAGAGAAGTTTTGTTGGGACACCTGATGAAGTAATGAAAGGACTTAATTGTAAAGGTTCAATTGTAAAATTTATCATGAATGTATTAGATTAGATCTAAAGGAATATTCATGATTTATTTTGATTGAGTTATTTTCTGTTATGTAATTAGCAATAGGATTGCTGTTTATGAAATGTGCTGATCTGTTTGTGAAATGAGTCAACACATTTGGTGAATAGAAAATAAAATCTTTTAAATTTGAAAATTATTTTTGAAATGCCAAACCCTGACCCATCAGCTCAAATACTTAATTAAAAGAATTAAGTGTTGTCTAGTTGATCTAAAATTGTGAATTAAGACCTAAGACAATTGCATAAACGTGTGGGTCAATGGGTTAGATGGATTAGGTCCATAATTGGGTTAGACCTAAGGTTAGCTTAAAGAAATGAACTAAATTAGAGTAATTGATCAAATCTAATCAAAAGTTGAATTAGATTAGGTCAAGGATACTCTAGACTCAACTTCAATAGTTGTAGTTGAATGGGTCCATGTCTTTAACTAGACCAAGATGGACTTAATTCATGGCTACGCGGTGAAATCCTATTTACCAAGTTGATCAAATTAAAATTAATGAATCGGTTGGTGTCTAAGGTAAGTTCGGCAGTTTGACCAGTGATTTTTAAGTAGGAGTTACTCGCATTGATTCGATCTCTGACGAGTTAATGGCATATCTCCACCATTGATCTCACTTACTTGGCCAACCTGGTGAGTTAGGTTTTGATTAGATCACTTGGTGATTAGGGCTCATCCATGTCATTAGGTAAATTAGTGTGACTGATTTAGGTGCTCCTAATGCTGGCTTTAATTAAATCTTTTTTAATCTGACTTGGTGAAGTCAGTGGGAGGATTGAAATTGGCTGGTTAATTTTTTCTCTTCTATCCTTTAATAAAATCTTTAAAAATTATTAAGTCCCTAAAAATGATTAAGTTATAGTGATAACTAAGTCATTGCCTCCTATTAAGTGAGTGATAATGAGTCCATTAGTTTAATAATCATTGGAGGCCAAAGGCCCGGTGCTTATTGACTAATGAAATTGTTGGTGCAGAATTCCGCCGAGGTCGGAGAAGCTAGAGCTGGGATGACCGCGTCGCCGTCGGGACCTGCAAAGAAAGTCTAAACCGGAGTTGGGGGTGCTCCGACAAGATCCTCCAACACTCAAGTCAGTACTCTACTTCAACAGAAATGGAGTGCTCGAGCGAAAATTTTGGCAGAGTTTTGAGATAGAGTTACCAGCTTAGAGGAAAACGTATCTGAGGGTCCTTATTTATAGACGGAGGGGGCACCCGATTGATAGCGATGCCTGTAACCGCCTGACAGTGGGCTGTTCAGAGCCGCCTGGAGTTTGTTACGGAGAGTAGTGGCGCCAGGGGTCATTTAGGGCCACGTGGAGTTGGTTACGGAGAGTGGAGTGGTGGCTGTTGTCGTGACTTCCCAGAGCGTAGTGGAGGCACGTGGAATCCACTGCAGGGGGTGGAGCAGGGTAGTGGCCTTCGTCGTGGCTTGCCAGAGAGTGGTGGAACCGCGTGGAATCTATTGCAGGGAGTGGAGCAGAGGGCGGCTCTTGTCGTGACTTGTCAGAGAGCTCGGATCCATCGATTGGAGCTCGATTGGGATATCTAATGGAGTGGGATGGCTCTCTATTGTTGGTCTGGGAGAAGTTCGGATGTCCCTGAAGCTGTTGACGAGTCTACTATTGTCGGGTACCTTAGGCACTGATACTACAGGTGGGGATCACCTGCTGTAGAAGCTCGGACAGAGACTTTTCGTTGGTGAAGCCTGGTAGGAATCCGATTGCTAGAGAAGTCGCCTGGGATTCGCCCGATGTGAAAACTCGCCTGAGGATGATCCATTGGGGAAGTGCGGTTTCATAAAAGATCTGGCGGAGGGTCGGTCGGTGATGGACTTCGGATGGCGTTGGGGAGGTTCGGCAGACATCGGAAGCGATCGATCATTGTAGGAATTCAACTGCTGGAGCCCGGTCATCGTAGAAGCTCGTCCAATATCCAATCGCTATGGAAGTTTGGTCAAAGTCTACCTGTAATGGAAGTTCGGAAGGAATACGTTTACAGTAGAGGCTCGGATGGGATTTGCTTACAGTAGGGATCCGAGGTAGGCCGCCCACTGTAAGGGTTCAGAGTAGACTGCTCGCAGCAGGGGTTCGGGGCGGACCACTCGTAGTGGAAGTTCGGAGTAAGCCGCTCGCGGTAGAAGTTCGGCTATCGCAGGAGCTCAGCTGAAATCCTAAAGGCGGTCGACCGTCGTAGAAACTTGGAAGGAGTTCAGTTACCGTAGAAATCTCGTTGTCGGGAAAGCTCGGATGCTGACGAAGCCGAAAGAAGTTTGGGGGTAGTCGATTGCTGTAGAAGAACGGCTAACAGCGAGGCTCAAAGGGCCTTCGGGGAGGCCCGAGGAGTGAATGCAGCAGCCCATCACCGAAGAAGTCCGGACGGTCGAGGGAGCTCGGAGAGGTGGCATGTGCAAGGTCGGGAGCCGGAGAAGCCCCGAGAGATCAGTCCTCTACAGACTTCGACCTGGGGGGTACTTTATACCCAACACCAGTCCCCCTGCTTCTGAGTTCGGGTTTCAAATGAAGGAAGTACAGAGGATTTCTCACGATCGAAGCTGCTCTCCTTGATTTCCATACTCAGTGGTCGCCAGATGTTTTGACGCTCGATACGCTGGTACTGGAGCCTTTTCGGAAAAGGTTTCTTCTTTCTGGGATTCCCGCTGGGGCATGGCTCTAAGTATGGTGCATAATTATTTTGTCAGCTGCCAGCTATTTTCAACAGCCTGTCGAAGTGAGTGGGACATGTGGTAGGTACAGGCCGGTCAGAGGAGATCCGCGATCATAATCGCTCCAGGTCCCGTTGCCTATTTAAACACGCCTTCCCCCTTAGGGGTTTCACCCTGCTTGAGAGAGTCCTTCGTCCCATCTTCTTCCTCGAGGGCTCCAGCCTCCTTTAGCATCCTTCTCGACCTTAGGCATCCTCCGGGTCTCCCATCGTCCTTGCGCCTTCCCGTACTCCTCAGGTCAACCTAGGTTAGTCCTAAAACTTCTCGCTGTTCTTCTATTTGTTGCATTTGTTTTTTTTTTGTTTTTTTTGGCCTTGTTCGTTTAGCTTCCTTAAGGGCCTGCTCGCTATTTCTCTAATTTTTTTGGAATTTTGTAGCTTTCGTTCGATCCAAAATATCTTCCGATAATTCCTCTTCTAGTAGTTCTATGAGTTCGTTGGCTCCAGTTCCCCAAAGTCCTGGTATCGCGGCCGAACCTACAGCCAGGACTGAACCCTGTCCGGCCTTTGCGCCGGACACCATCCCTGGCTCCTTGACTCTGGATGAACTCTCATTGATAAGGATTCAGTATGGGGTTCCTCCGGAGTACGAGCTGGAGCTTCCTAGGCCATCTGACCGAGCTAGTGCCCCTCCTCCCGGCCACTTTTGTCTGTACCAGGAGGCCTTCCGTGCCGGACTTTGGCTTTCGCTGCCATCTTTTGTCGTTGCTCTCTTCCATTTTCTGAATATCTCTCTAGTTTCCGTTGTGCCAAATTCTTTTAGGTTTTTGATAGGATTTCTTTCTCTTTATAGTTTAGCCAAAGTTCGGCCGACTCTTTCTTTATTTAGGATCTTCTACACCTTTAAGCGCCATCCCTCGGCAAAGGATCTTCTACAACTTCTCTCCCCAGTTCGGTAAGAAGGGGTTGCTGAAAGGCACCCCCTCTTCTGTCCATAACTAGAAGGAGAAGTTCCTCTATGTCCGATGCCCGACCTTGGAGCTAGGACTACTCTCGTGGGGCTCCCTGAGGGATTTCGTCCACCGAGCTCCTACCCTGGAAAGGGATGACCTCGAGGCCTCCAAAAAACTCGAGGCCTATCAGGCCCCCCTCCTCCCCGACCTTCTGAGGGAACAACTTTTGTTCAACATCGGCCTGAGCCCTCTTGATCCTGCCGGTACCGATTCATCATTTCATTCATTTTTTTTTTTACCTCTGAGCCGTGTTGATTTCCTTTTATCGCAGACATGGACGCAAGCATGGCTCGGAGGCTAGCTCAGGATCTTAAGACCCACAAGAGAAAAAATGCCTCGACTTCGGGGTCAGTGAAGAGAGCCAGGACAGAAGGGACAAGCTCGACCGTGCCTGCTCCGATGGCCATCGCTGTTGAAGTCCCTTCTGACGCCGAACCCGCAGTCCCCCGGGCCCCTTCAAGGAGCCCCCCGATCGAGGATCCCGCTCCTGAGGTTCGCCCGAGAGGATACCTGGGGTCGAAGGGAGGAAAAGAAAGAAGACCCTGGCCCGAAGGAGCCGCAGCCGCAAGATTGCCATTGAGGGGGCCAGCGGCTCCGAGGAGGACCTGGAGGACAATCCCTTCAACAACAGAGACTTAATAAAGAGGCTGGTCGATAGGTGCATTCTGTCCGAGGTCATTGAAAGGGTCATCCTCATCGATCCCAAGCTGCGGGTCTGGGACTCCCTTGGAGCCTTCCTCGAAGTAGGTCAACTCATATTTTTCCTCCTTGCCTCTTTATTCGACTTATTCTTTAGCCTTTATATTGACTCCCCGACCTTTCATGTAGATCGGGCATCAGTTGGTCGCCAACATCGAGGCGGCGAAGATCGCCAAGAGGGAGGCAGCTCGGGCAGAGAAGGGCCGTCTAGCTGGGGCCACTCACCTCGAGGAGAAGATCGTCGAGGTCCTGAGTCTCCAGGAGGCACTGAAAAAGGAGGGACAGACCTCATCCGATCTGAGGACCGCCTTGGTGGAGGAGAGAGGGAAGGCTGAGGCCGAAATCTCTGGACTGAGAGCGCAGGTCTCCGAGCTGAAAGCATGGATTTCGTCCCAGACTTCGGAGGCAGGGGCCCGAGCAGTGGAGGAGTTCAAGGCCTCCTCCGAGATGGAGGATCTAAAGGTCCAGTTCGGCTAGGATGCCTTCATCAAGGGTTTCGAACTCTGTCAAGAGAGGGTGGCTGAAAAGTTTTTCGAGTTGGATTTCGGCTTCCTGAATGAGGCATCCGATGATGAAGCCGGACCATCTGAAGCTGCTGCCGGTCCTCCTCCAGCCAGGACCTCGTTGGCCGCCGCGGTCGCCGCTGACGATCTTTTGGGGATGCCGAGCCCCTCTACTTCTGCCCCAGAGGTCCGGAACCTCTAGCTTTGTACTTCTCCTTTGTGGTGATATATATATATATATATATTTGTTCTCTTGTACTTGAAACTTATTTGATCAATGAAGCTGAATTCGTCTCTACGGAGGGTCCCCCCCTTTTCATATTCTTTTCCTTCTTCTTGTCTTCTTGCATTGATTTGAATTGTGGCGCTCTTGTCTTCCAACGATAGTGTCCTGCCGAAGCTCTTCCCCTGTCGGAGGGTATTCCCATGAAGTCGATGATACGAGACCTTCAAAGGAAAGTTCGTCGGTTGACGGGGAAATCTAAGAAACTGGAAGACGAACTCCACTGGCTGAGGAAGAACCACTCAAAAGTTACTGCGGAGGCTATTCACGTTCAGGACCTCCACAAAAAGGAGCTCATGGAGTTCATCCGGAAGAAGGCCAACTTTCCAAGATCAGCTCTCTCAAGGTCGAGCTGGCGGCTGCACGGGAGAAGATCGGCCTGCTAGAGGGGAGCTCGTCTTGGCTCGCGGTCCAAGCCGACCGCTACCAAGACTGGTCAAAGAAGCTCTTCGACCTTCAGAAGTAGCTGCAGGACGCTGAGGCGAACTATAACGCCTATCGAGTCAGCTGGAGTGGGCAGGTAGAGGACTATCGAAGGAAGCTTCAGACGGCAACCGATGAAGTAGCCCACCTTCAGAGGCAGTTGTCCGGGAGAGTCCAGCCTGCCTCTGCACGAGGCTCCGATGAGCTCTGCTCTTTGAGGGAGACTATGGTGGAATTATCCATGGCCCTTGGGCGGGGGGAGGCCAAACTGCAGTGGCTGAAGATTCAGCTAGTCCACGAGCAGCAGGCGGTCAAAGATGTCGAGGCAGAGTTCGAGGTCTTGAGGAGGAGGCTTTGAGAGTCAGAGGATGAGCACCGGTGGTTCCACCGAATGTTCCAGGATATGCTGCAGAAAAAGAGGGAACTAGAAGAGGAAGTTGAAGATTTAAGGCAATCCATAGCAAGGGCTAGAACCGAGAGCTCAAAGTCGGAAGAAACTGGGCTTCCTTAGAGCCTCTTCTTCTTCTTTCTTTTTTTTTTCTCTTGTCCTTTAAGGCTTTGTAATGCATACTTCACCAATGAAATGTGAATGAAATCACTTATTACCTCGCCCATTCTGGTATTAAATGGTTGTTTACCAAACTCCATTTATCTTTCATCTTATTTGGCGTCGACGTAGTTTGTAAGCCCTTGCTAATTTTTGCATTGATTCATTGCCAACGTAGCTTGAAGGTTCCTGGTTGCCGCCATGTCAATTTGTCCTTAAGGGACTAGAGATTTTTGACAACGGTCTTCTCTCTCGTCGGGACAAGGTCCCTTGTGCCTTTGATGTGGTCCGCTTTTCACCTATCGCCGGTGTAGTTCGTTGCCTTTTCTTTTCGTCTCTCCTTTTTCTTTTGTGTTTGAGTGAGGGTCTTCCCTCTGCTCTTGACAGGGCCGTGAGAGTGTGGAGGAGTCATTGAGAAAGCTTTCCCCCTTGTCGATTGACTGAGTCTTTGTTTGCATCAGGACGAGGTCCCCCCTTGTTCCCGATAGTTGGTTTCAGCTCGTGTCAGGACGAGGTTCTCCTTTTGTTCCTGACAAGGCTGTGGGGGCACATAAGGGCCGTCGTGAGGGCCTCTCCCCCCATCCGATCTTTAGAAAATTGGACCTTCAACTTTGCTCATGTTAGGACGAAGTTCTCCTCCTGTTCCTAACAAGGCTGTGGGGGCACATAAGGGCCGTTGTGAGGGCCTCTCCCTCCATCCGGTCTTTAGGAAATTGGGCCTTCGACTTGCTCATGTTAGGATGATATTCTCCTCATGTTCCTAACTAGACTGTGCGGGCACATAAGGGCCATTGCGAGGGCCTCTCCCCCCATCCGGTCTTTAGGAAATCGGGTCTTCGACTTTGCTCACGTTAGGACGAGGTTCTCCTCCTGTTCCTAACATGCTTAGTTTCTTTTGTATGGGACAGTTATCTTCCATCATTGTAAGCTCATACCAAAAGAAAGAATGTACAAATATAAAGAGAATTTTCATTCAGGGCAAAGTTGCTGACAATACACTCGTAGATTTTTCAAACCCTATAACCGCGGAAGGTCTGCTCCTCGCCGGGGTCCCCCTGAGACAGAGTTGATAATCCCAATCAGAGGCCAATCTTCTGGCTGCTCCTCCCTCCTTGGCGGTTCCGGCTGCGGCAGGACCCTAGGCCGATCTTCCCTTCCTTCAGGTCGGCGTCGAATGAATCTGTCGAGCCGACCCCATCTGATGAGCTCCTCGATCTCGTCTCAGAGCTGAATACACTCCTCCGTATCATGGCCGTGGTCACGATGATAGAGGCAAAATTTATTTGGGTTGCGCTTCTCGAGGTGCGAGCGCATCCTCTCCGGCCTCGGGAGCTGCTCCCTGACCTCCATCAGCACTTGAGTTTTTGATGCGTTGAGAGGAGCGTCGCTGTGGAATCTCCCGGGAGGAGAGCCTCGCTGAACTCGACGGTCTGGGCTTCTCTATTTACGAGTTCGGGGAGGAGTCCAGGCACGCCTGTGCCCGGGAGGAGTTCGAGAGCATGGCCGAGCTTCACTCGGCCCTTTTTCGATTGTGGGCTTGCTCGAGTCTCCCACCTGTCGTTCTCTCACGGTCTCCTCGTTCTTCATCTTGAAGGCTTCTTCCGCTCGAGCATATCCTTCGGCCTGAGCCAGCAAATCAGCAAAATTCCTGAGGTACTTCTTTTCCAGGGAGAATAAAAGATCATTCTTCTGGAGGCCGCCCTTCAGAGCTGGTCCAAGTTTCGGACCTCCAACGCAGCGACGTTGAAATGGTTGACATAAGCCCGGATGGATTCTCCCTCCCTTTGCTTGATGTTGATGAGGGACTCCGAACCTCTCCGGGGATGCTGACTGCTAACAAAATGAGCCACGAACTGGTGGCTCATCTGATCAAAAGAAAAGATGGTGCCCGACTTCAATGCCGAGTACCAGTTCCTTGCTGCTCCCTTCAGGGTAGATGGGAAGGCTCAGCACAGAATGGCGTCTGGCACGCTATGGAGCAGCATCATTGTCCGAAAGGCTTCCAGGTAGTCGATCGGGTCTGAGGTCCTGTCATAGCTTTCGAATTGGGGGAGCTTGAAGTTTGGCGGGATCGATTCCTACATGATCATTTGAGAAAAAGGGGGGTCAGTACAGATGTCTTCACCATAAGGAGGGGGAGCATGGCGGAGTTCTTCAATCCGCTGATTCATCTCTTGGAGCCTTCGATCCAGGAAGTCCTCGCGACTGCGGGTCTCGAGGGTCTTCAGGCGGAATGGAGGTAGAGATCCTCCGGGGGTAGAATCATGATCGGACTGAGGGCTCTCCATCCTCGGGTTTGTCTTTTCGGGAAAGACGGGGCGACTGGCCCAAGTGGCCCGCCCTACCACCAAATTTTGGAATTCCGATGATGCTCTCCCCAACCGCATCGACGTCTGTGGCTGTTGTCACTGTTGCATGGCCTGCACCGCTTCAGTGAGGCCCCTGACCTGCTGAACCAGCAGGTCGAATTGCTCCGCACCGACCGCCGTTACCGGGGGAGGAGGAGGGGCCTGGGAAACTAGAGGTGAGGTCGGAGCCTGAGATCTAGCTGCGGAGGCCGTGGATCACCTGGTGGATGCTCTGCGGGGAGGCATCAGGTGAGGATCTAGTAGAAGAAGGAGAAGAGAATGTCAGAGAAGATGATCAGAATCAGTCCCGTTAAGCACTCCTTTAAGAACAAGGGTACTGCAAAGACACAGCGACCCTTCCTCTAGCGCCAATTCTGTTGGTGCAGAATTCCACCGAGGTTGGAGAAGCTGGAGCCGGAATGACCGCGGTCACCATCGGGACCTGCAAAGAAAGTCTAAACCAGAGTTGGGGGTGCTCCGACAAGATCTCTGACGCTCAAGTCAGTACTCTACTTCAACAGAAATGGAGTGCTCGAGCGAAAATTTTAGCAGAGTTTTGAGATAGAGTTACCAGCTTAGAGGAAAACATATCTGAGGGTCCTTATTTATAGATGGAGGGGGCACCCGATTGACAGCGACGCCTGTAACGCCTGGCAGTGGGCTGTTCAGAGCCGCTTGGAGTTTGTTACGGAGAGTAGTGGCGCCAGGGGTCGTTTAAGGCCACGTGGAGTTGGTTACGGAGAGTGGAGTGGTGGCTGTTGTCGCGACTTGCCAGAGCGTAGTGGAGCCGCATGGAATCCACTGCAGGGGGTGGAGCAGGGTAGTGGCCTTCGTCGTGGCTTGCCAGAGAGTGGTGGAACCGCATGGAATCTGTTACAGGGAGTGGAGCAGGGGTCGGCCCTTGTCGTGACTTGTCAGAGAGCTCGGATCCGTCGCTGGAGCTCGGCTGGGACATCTAATGGAGTGGGATGGCTCTCTATTGTTGGTCTGGGAGAAGCTCGGATGTCTCTGAAGCTGCTGAGGAGTCTACTGTTGTCGGTACCTTAGGCACTGATACTACAGGTGGGGGTCACCTGCTGTAGAAGCTCGAACAGAGACTTTTCGTTGGTGAAGCCTGGTAGGAATCGATTGCTAGAGAAGTCCGCCTGGGATTCGCCCGATGTTGAAACTCGCCTGAGGATGATTCGTTGGGGAAGTGCAGTTTCATAAAGGATCTGGCGGAGGGTCGGCCGGTGATGGACTTCGGATGGCGTTGGGGAGGTTCGGCAGACATCGGAGGCGATCGATCATTGTAGAAATTCAGCTGCTGGAGCCCGATCATCGTAGAAGCTCGTCCAATATCCAACTGCTTTGGAAGTTCGATCGAAGTCTACCTGTAATGGAAGTTTGGAAGGAATACGTTTACAGCAGAGGCTCAGATGGGATTTGCTTACAGTAGGGATCCAAGGTGGCTGCCCGCTGTAAGGGTTCAGAGTAGACTACTCGCAGTAGGGGTTCGGGGCGGACCACTCGTAGTGGAAGTTCGGAGTAAGCCACTCGCGGTAGAAGTTCGGCTATCGCAGGAGCTCGGCTGAAATCCTAAAGGCGGTCGACCACCGTAGAAACTTGAAGGAGTCCGGTTACCATAGAAATCTCATTGTCAGGGAAGCTCGGATGCTGATGAAGCCCGAAAGAAGTTCGGGGGTAGTCGATTGCTGTAGAAGAATGGCTAACAGCGAGGCTCAGAGGGCCTTCGGGGTGGCCCGAGGAGTGAACGCAGCAGCCCATCACCGAAGAAGTCTGGACGGCCGAGGGAGTTCGGAGAGGCGGCATGTGCAAGGTCGGGAGCCAGAGAAGCCCTGAAAGATCAGTCCTCTACAGACTTCGACTAGGGGGGTATTTTATACCCAACAGAAATTATCATTCATAGTATGATAATTTGGTTTAGTCTTTCTGATGGTGGTCAAGTTGACCGACCAAAGTCGGGCCTGATCATTTATTGGTCTGATTCACCAAATCAAGTCATGTTAATGGTTGGACCTAACTAGTTCTTTTCAGTGGAGGCCAAAGCCTACTAATAGGTTCTGGGGTAAAATTAATTACTAGAAGTTATTTAGAGAAACAACTGATTATGAACCTACCCATAGATGCACATGGGTTGACCAACCAAAGTTGGGCTCGTGTGTGGTCTGTGTGGATTCTAGTACCCACTAAGAAATTAAAGTAATTCCTCGAATTGGAGGTTGAGTCTACTAGTTCGTAAAAATACTGGGAGAAACTTTAGACTAAAGTCCAAGTCTTTAGTATTAATAATTTATATACTAATAGAAGTCTGATTTTCCTTATGCAGCTATGGCCACTACCCTGTCGCTCTGGTCATTATTAGATAATTACAAGCTCATGGGATCTAATTTTGATAGCTGGTATCGAAAATTGAAAATTATCCTTGAGCATGAGCGGATCCTTTATATAGTAACGGATCGGGCACTTGAGGAGCCAGCCTCGAATGCTAGAGGGGCGGTCCGAGACACTTACCAAAAGTGGCTCAATGACCGCACCATCGTTCGGTGCATAATGCTGGCGGCAATGAATGATGAGTTCAGCCGCAGGTTTGAGAATGCCCAGCCCAGAAGATGCTTCAAATATTGAATGACTCCTTTGGCATGCCTGACGATGTTGAAAGGCATAAAATTAGTTGTGCCATTTTCAATGCTCGGATGAGGGATGGGGCCTGAGTTACCGATCATGTATTGTACATGATTGAAATGATTGAGCACCTAAGTAAACTGGGCTTTCCCTTGCACGAGCAACTCGTAAGGATGCGATCCTTAATTCTTTGCCCAAGTTCTTCCTCCATTCCTTACTCATTTTCGGATGACAAAGCCTGCAGTGAACTACCATGGCTTGTTGGGGTTGCTGCAGAACTTTGAGAAGGACCACCAGCTCCATAAGGATCGGTGAATATTGTGGGAGGTCTTCTTCTGGTCGTCGACCCTTTAAGGAAAGGAAGAAGAACAAGAAGAAGAAGAACAAGAAGGTGCAGCCACATGCTGGGATGTCAGCACAAGGTCAGACCAAGAAGCACAAGCCTGACCAGAGCCAGGCGGAGTGCTTCTTTTGCAAGAAGCAGGGGCACTGAAAAAGGAACTGTCCTCTATACATTGCCTCCCTGGATCCGAATAGATCGAAGAAGAAGCAAGGTAATTATATGATAACACCTTGTAACTTTTTCATTTGTGATACTATTACCTGGGTATTAGATACCGAAAGCCCTTATCATATTTGTAATTCGATGCAGGGTCTGCAGGTCAATAGGAGATTTGATGAAGGCGAGAGGTTCCTGAACGTTGAAGATGGAAGCAAAGTTTCAGTTCTAGCTTTAGGAATCATGAATCTTGTAATCAATTCTCGTAATAAAATTTTGAGTGAATGTCACTATTGTCCAAGCTTTTTATTAAATATTATTTTGGTAGGCCTTTTGGCCATGTACGGTTATGAATTTTTAATAAAAAAAATGTTTGCAATATCATTTTGAATGGTGTTACAATGTTTGTTGGATAACTAAATAATAGAATTTACTTACTATCACAGTCTGTTAATGTGGTTCAAATCTCCAGTAAACATCCTAGAATAGAAAATATGTCAGAAGTCTACCTTTGGCACTGTAGGCTAGGTCATATCAATAAGAACTGGATAAACAGGTTGGCTCAAGAAGAAATTATTGAAGTTAGTGATTGTGAATCACTTCCAACCTGTGAGTCCTGTCTTCTTGGAAAGATGACCAAGTCACCTTTTACTGAAAAAGGTGAGCGAGCCAGTGAACTCTTGGGTCTGGTACATTCTGATATATGTGGACCCATGAGCTCAAGTACAAGAAGTGGATATTTTTACTTCATAACCTTTATAGACGATCTATCGAGGTATGGGTATGTCTACTTAATGAAGCATAAGTTAGAGTCATTTGAAATGTTCAAACTATTCTGAAATGAGGTAGAAAAATAAACTGGGAAGTGTATTAATGAAAGAAATATGCCCTATAATCCAACCAAAATGTATAAATAGATGGATATTTTTATCTCCCGACAACTCATGTATTGATGTTTTAAATAAATAAAGGCATTTAGTTCATCATATGCTGCATCTTATTTAGATGAACCCCATAAATTAGGGCTATGGTTTTAGGGTTATGATGCTATCATACCAAGTGAGACCTAAAATCTTAAAACTCTAATTTTAAATATTCCTAGTCGATGGAACATTGAGTAGGAGATCAATGTTTCCGGTAAGATTGGTACATCCTGTGTATGCTCGGCAGATAGGGTAATTGATCTCATAATTACTTGTGTATGACACTAATATAAGGATGTAAGTATTCATTAGAGAATGAATTCACTGAATTGATCCAATTAAAGAATATCTGATGGAGTCTTATCTACATGTCAACAGATTTTTTCTTATAGTGGAAATTGTGCATGTAAATCTTTTGACCTGAGACTGCCGTAGAACCTTATAAGCATGAATCCATATTTTGGATCATACTCATTCATGATTTAATCATGTACAAGATGTTCTGGATATGATGGATTGCTTATGAAGGTTGTGAGTAGGTCAATATGGAAACGATCGCTCCTAGTAAGAGGAGATCGCATTCTATCTGCTTCAATCAAATAATGATTCAGGAAGACTTTGATCAAAGAATTATGAAAAAATTAGAAATAATTTTTAATATTTCATAAATTGAATCATTATCAAGAGAAATGTGAATATAAAAAAAATTGGGTTTGATATTTTTCCATACCCAAACTTATATTCGGGATGCAGGATGATCGTAAGATCAAGATGCATAGTAATTTTCCACTGAAGGGTATTTTTGGTATTTCATCAAAATTCTATATCTTCCAGGTAGACATGATACGTTGCTAGACGTCAATCATATCTTGTGAGTTTGATCAAATTAAAGAGTTTAATTTGATCATTAATTAAAAGCTGTTCTAAATGATCAAAACGGTTCAGCTTGATTTGACCTAAATTGGCTGGGTTGTGTTCTAACCAAATTAGACTAAATTACATCTGGACTCACTGCTGGCTAGATGTGGAACCCAATGGATCACACACAAAGGGAATTGATCATGGGTTTAATTTTATTAAACCATGTTTGCAAGTTGAACATGCTAGCACATGTTGCAAACCCTAGTGTTGGTGCAAAAATCTGCTTGCACCGGAGAAGCTGGAGTCGGGGAAGTCGCGGTCGCCGCCGGGACCTGCAAGGGAAGTCTAAACCGGAGGTGGGGTTGCTCCGGCAAGACCCTCCGATGCTCAAGTCAGTTTTCTGCCTCAACAAGAATGGAGCGCTCGAACGGAGAATTTAGCAGAGTTTTGAGATAAGAGATGAGCTTATAGAATAACATATTTGGGTCCCCCTTTTATAGGCGGAGGAGGTAACGGATTGATGGTGACGTTTGTAACTGTCTGGTAGTGAGCCGCTCGTAGTCAGGGGGACTTTATTGCGAAGGGTAGTGGAGCGGAATCGTGGCTATCGCCGTAGCTCGCCACATGGAATCAGTTGCGAGGAGTGGAGCAGCATCCGTTGTCGTGATTTGCCAGCGGATGAGAGAATCGTGCGGTATCCGTTGCAGGAGGTGGAGCAGGATCGCGGCCGTTTATCGTGGCCTGTCAGGTAGTAATGGAGCCGCGTGGGATCCGTCGTAGGGAGTGGAGCAGTGCTGCGATCGTTACTGCGGCCTGTCAGGGAGTGGTGGAGCTGCGCGGGATCCGTCGTAGGGAGTGGAGCAGTGCTGCGATCGTTACTGCGGCCTGTCAGGGAGTGGTGGAGTTGCACGGAATCCACCGCAGGAAGTGTAACAGAATCGTGGCCGTGATTGCAGCCTGGAAGTGCAGATCTGCCGGCTAAAGTTCGGCCGTGGTCGGAGTTTGACCCCACGTAGGGGTCCGGGTGGAGTCCTCCTTGCGGTTGGGGTAGTGGGTGGAGCCCGGCTCCCGTGGGAGTCCGGATGGAGTCTTCCTGCAGTCAAAGTTAAAGGCGAAGGTCGGCTCCCGTAGGAGTCCGAACAGCTCCCAGCAGTTGACGTTGAGGACGGAGCCCGGCTCCCGTAGGAGTCCGGGCGGAGCCCGGCTCCCGTAGGAGTCCGAGCGGAGTCTTCTTGCTGTTGAAGTCATCGGCGGAGTTCGGTTCCCATAGGAGTCCGGACGCAGTCTGTCTTGCAGCCGTTGGAGTCGAGGATGAAGCCCGGCTCCCGTAGGAGTCCGGGCGGAGTCTCCCTGCAATTAAAGTCAAAGGAGAGGTCCGGCTCCCGTAGGAGTCCGGACAGGGGCTTACCAGTGGTTGGAGTTGAGGACGGAGCCCGGCTTCCGTAGGAGTCCGGGCGAAGTCTACTCGCAGTTGAAGTTGTCGGAGGAGTCCGGCTCCCGTAGGAGTCCGGACGCAGTCTGTCTTGCAACCGTTGGAGTCGAGGATGAAGCCCGGCTCCCGTAGGAGTCTGGGCGGAGTCTCCCTGCAATTAAAGTCAAAGGAGAGGTCCGGCTCCCGTAGGAGTCCGGACAGGGGCTTACCAGTGGTTGGAGTTGAGGACGGAGCCCGACTCCCGTAGGAGTCCGGGCGGAGTCTACTCGCAGTTGAAGTTGTCGGAGGAGTCCGACTCCCGTAGGAGTCCGAACGCAGTCTGTCTTGCAGCCGTTGGAGTCGAGGATGAAGCCCGGCTCCCGTAGGAGTCCGGGCGGAGTCTCCCTGCAATTAAAGTCAAAGGAGAGGTCCGGCTCCCGTAGGAGTCCGGACAGGGGCTTACCAGTGGTTGGAGTTGAGGACGGAGCCCGGCTCCCGTAGGAGTCCGGGCGGAGTCTACTTGCAGTTGAAGTTGTCGGAGTCCGGCTCCCGTAGGAGTCCGGGCGGAGTTGTCATGTAGTCGATTCCGCCGAGGACTTCGGCTGTGGGTATTTTATACCCAACACCAGTTTCCCTACTTTCGAGTTTGAATTTCAAACGAAGGAAGTACAGAGAGAGAGATGGACACAGCCGAAGCCATCCCTTCGAATCCTGCGCACTGCCGCCCCTAGATATTTCGGCATTAAATGTGCGCGTGCCAGAGTCTTTTCGAATTGGAGTGGTATGAGGGGACGCTTCGAAATTCCTGCAGGTACACTGGCCTAGATACGGTGCAATTATAATCCTGCCAACCGCCAGCCGCTTTTAGCCGCCTGCCAGGGAGAGTGGGACACGTGTCGGATGCGGACCGGCCTGGGGGGATTCGCGATCATTATGGCGTCGGATCCCAGGGTCTATTTAAACCCGTCCTCCCACCTTTAGGTGTCCCACTCCATTCCTGAGTTCTCACCAGCGTATGCCTTCTCTTCGAGAGCCCTGTTTCAGTGAGTGTCTTCTCGAGCCGTAGGCGTCTCCTGCTTTCGTCCCTCAGGTCCCTCAGAGTGAAATAGGTTAGTTCCAGCACCGCCAACCTTCTTCTCATCACCTAGGGACTTCTTTTCTGTCATTGTTTTTCTTGCATTCCTCCGAGTTAGTCTGTGATCTCTCGTTCCCCCTTCTGTCCGTCTTCTTAGGGTCCTTTAGAGCCTCCCTTCGAAACCATTCGAAATGTCCTCTGGCTCTTCTGCTCCCGACAGTTCTGAGAGCTCTTCTGCCTCAAACCCCTAGGTCCCCGTCTCTGTAGACGAACCTGCATCTGGGGCTGGGCCCCGCTCGGTTTTTGCGTCGGGCGCCATTCCGTGTTCCTTAACCTCGGAGGAACTCCTTCTGATAAGGGTTCAGTATGGAGTTCCTCCGGAGTACGACTTGGAACTGCCGAGCCCTTCTGACCGGGCTAGCACTTCCCCACCCGGTCGCTTCTGTTTGTACCAGGAAGCGTTCCGTGCCGGACTCCGACTTCCGCTTCCTTCCTTTGTCGTTGCCCTCTTCCGCTTCCTAGATATCTCCTTGGCTTCCGTGGCCCCGAATTCTTTTAGGTTCTTGATAGGATTTCTCTCCCTCTGCCACGTAGTCGAGGTCCAGTCGTCTCTCTCCTTGTTTAGGCACTTCTATACCTTCAAACGCCATCCTTCGGTGAAGGACTGGTGGTACTTCTCCCCCCAGTTCGACAAGAAGGGGTTGCTGAAAGGCGCCCCTTCTTCGATCCACAATTGGAAGGAGAAATTCCTCTTTGTCCACTGCCCGACCCTGAACTGGGTCTGCCCCCTTGGGGCTCTCTGAGGGATTCTGTCCGTCGGGCTCCCAGCCTGAGGAGGACGACCTCCAGGCCGCCCAGAAGCTTCTAGCCTATTCCGCTCCTTCCCTTCCCAATCTTCTGAGGGAGCAGTTTCTTTTCAACATCGGCCTGAGTCCCAGGATCCAGCGAGTATTCATTTTTTACCTTATCTTCTCTTTTCATACTTCCCTTCTCTTCTTCTTCTTACCTCCTCTTCCCTCTCTCTCTCTTTCCCCTCTGTTTCTTTCTTTCTCTCTTCTCTTCTTTTCTTTCTCTTTTTTTTTTTTTTTTTAACTGATTGGCTTGCTCCTTTTTCTTCTTTCCTTTTCTCTCTGTTCTTTTCTTCTCTTTTTTTCTTCTCTTTCTCTTTTTTTTTCTTTTTTTTTTTAGGAATGGACGCCGAAGCAGTGTGGAGGCTCGCCAGGGGCATGAGGGTCCATAAGAGAAAGGGCGCTACGACCTTCGGATCGGCGAAGAGGGCCAGGGCGGAGGAGACGAGCTCAGCGGCACCCATCCAGGCGGCTCCGGCCATCGACATTCCCTCGGATGTCGAGCCAACAGCCCCCCGGGCCTCCTCGAGGAGTCCGTCGATTGGGGCCCCCGCCCCGGGGGTCCGCCCCACGGAGGCGCCCGCCGCGGGGAAAAGGAGGAAATCGGTGGCCCGCAGGGCGAGTAGCCACCGAAATGCTGCGGACGAGTCCCTCTGCTCTGAGGAGGGGTCGGAGAATCCCTTCAATGATAGGGACCTGATCAGGCGGCTGATCGACGGTTGCATTCTGCCTGACGTCGTGGAGAGATCGACCGCGCCGATCCAGAGCAGCAGGCTTGGGATTCTTTGGGGTCTTCCTTGAGGTGAGCGACTCTTTATTTACGTGGCTATTCGGCCTTTGTACTGATTCCCTAGCTGTCTTTGCAGATTGGGCACCAGCTCCTCGCCTATATCGAGGCGATGAGCCGCATGAGGAGGGACATCCTCCAGGTGGAGGAACGCTGTCGGGCGGAGGTTGCTCGCCTCCAAGCAAAGACGGCCGAAGTAGTCGCCCTCTAGGAGGCCCTGGAAAGGTAGAAGAAAGCACGGGAGGAGGAGAGGCAGATCTTGGAGGAATCGACGAGGAAGGTGGAGGCCAAGGTCGCCCACTTGGTCGAGCAAACTCCGGTCTTGGTCTCGGAGGCCAGAGCCCTTGCGGTGGAGGAATTCAAGGCCTCCGCGGAGATGAGGGACCTGAATATCCAGTTCAGCCAGGAAGTGTTCATTAAGGGGTTCGAGCTCTGCCAAGAGAAGGTGGCCAGAAAATTCCCAGAGGTCGACCTCAGCTTCCTAGGCGAGGAGTCTGAGGACGAGGCCAGCCCCTCGTCAGCCGCCACTGCCGTCGCAGCCCCCGCGTCGAGTTCTCCACCCCCCCCCCTGAGGTCTGAGACCTCCGATCTTGTACCTTTATTTCGTCGCAATTTTTCCTTTCCATTTGTCTTTAAAAATCATTCAATCAATAAAGTTGAATTTCTCGTTGCGGACGGCTTCTCTTTCCTCCTCCCTCCTTCTCTCTATTTTTCTTCTTGCAATGAATCGTTCCTTGACGCCTTTACCTTCCGATGGCAGTGTCCTGCAGAAGCACTCCCCCTGCCCTTGGGGGTCCCACTGAAATTGATGATCCAGCGGTTGAAAAAGGAGGCCCTTCACCTGACGAAGAAGTTAAAGAAGATGGAAGCCGAGCTCCGCAAATCGAGAGAAGGTCACTCTGAAGCCGCCGCTGAGGCCGCCCACTTTCGGAGTCTCCATGTGAAGGGGATCATGGAGTATAGCCGGAGGAAGGCGAACTTCGCAAAGGAGCTCGAGGAATGCAAGAAAAGCTCCAGCGATCGAATTTGGGCCCAGACCGCCAGGATCAGCGCCCTCAAGGTGGAATTGTCAGCTGCGAAGGGGAAGATCGGCCAGCTAAAAGGAAATTCATCCCGGCTCTTGGCCCGGGTCGACGATGACCAGAGATGGTCGCAGAAGGTTTCCGACCTTCAGCAGCAGCTTCAGGATGCCGAGGTGAGCCACGACGTGCAACAGCTAGCTGGCGCAGGCAAGTGGAAGAATACAAAGGGAGATTCAAGATGGCAGTCGACGAAGTCGTCCGTCTCCAGAGATAGCTGGCTAGCAGGGCACAGCTTATTTCCACCCAAGATTCTGAAGAGCTCCAAGCCCTAAGAGGCACCGTGGAGGAGATTTCTGTCTCTCTCGGGGAAAAGGCAGCCGAGTTGCAGTAAGTGAAGATCCAACTGGCACTCGAGCGGCGGGCCGTCGCGGATGCGGAGGCGGAGTCTGAAGTTTTGAGGAAGAGGCATCGAGAGGCGGAGGCTGAGAGCCAGCAACTCCGTCGGGCGCTCCAGGATGCGCTGCGGAAGAGGGAAGAGCTAGAAGAGGAGATTGAGAATCTGAGGCAGTCCTGGTTGAGGAACGGAATAGATAACTCTAGGTCGGAGGGAGCAGGGCCTTCTTAGAGCTCTTTTTGTCTTTCTGTCTTGTCATGTAGTTACTTCCTTTTTATCGTTTTGCCCTTCTTTCCTTGGCCTTCCTGGCTTTGTAGTGTGTATATTGGAAATAGAATAAAAAGAGCATTTTGTGTTACCTCGTCTGCGCGTTGCACTAATATTGCTGTCTGTCGAACCTTTCTTGTCGTTTGACTTGTCTGATGTAGACATCGTCAGGGGGCGCCTGGTCGTCGATGTGTTAGCTCGCCTTTCTCGTCGTGCGTGGCCGCAAGCCCGAGCTTGGCCGTCTGGGTCCCACATTATTTCGGGGATGTCGTTGTCTTCCTAATCGGTGCCGAAAGTCTTCCTTGGCGTCGTGGACGGAACCCAGCTCCTGTAGGGGTCCGGGTGAAGTCTTCCTTGCGGGCGAAACCCGACTCCTGTAGGAGTCCGGGTGAAGTCTTCCTTATGGGCGGAACCCGGCTCCCGTAGGAGTCCGGGTGAAGTCTTCCTTGTGGGCGGAACCCGGCTCCCGTAGGAGTCTGGGTGAAGTTTTTCTTGTGGGCGGAACCCAGCTCCCGTAGGAGTCCGGGAGAGGTCTTCCCTGTGGGCGGAACACTTCCTTGGCATCGTGGACGGAACCTAGCTCCCGTAGGAGTCCGGGTGAAGTTTTTCTTGTGGACGAAACCTGGCTCCCGTAGGAGTCCGGGTGAAGTCTTCCTTGTGGGTGGAATTCGGCTCCCGTAGGAGTCCGGGTGAAGTCTTCCTTGTGGGCGGAACCCGGCTCCCGTAGGAGTCCGGGTGAAGTCTTCCCTGTGGGCGGAACCCTTCCTTAGCGTCGTGGACGGAACCCGGCTCCCGTAGGAGTCTGGGTGAAGTTTTCCTTGTGGATGGAACCCGGCTCCCGTAGGAGTCTGGGTGAAGTCTTCCTTGTGGGCGGAACCCGACTCCCGTAGGAGTCCGGGTGAAGTCTTCCTTGTGGGCGAAACCCGGCTCCCGTAGGAGTCCGGGTGAAGTCTTCCTTGTGGGCGGAATCCGGCACCCGTAGGAGTCCGGGTGAAGTCTTCCTTGTGGGCGAAATCCGGCTCTCGTAGGAGTCCGGGTGAAGTCTTCCTTTTTGTTCGAGCCAGTGTGAGGTTCTCCTCCCATTTCCGGCTTGGCTGTGGGGGTGCGTTAGGGCACTGTAAGGCCTCTCCCCCCATCCGGTCTAAAAGAACCGGGCCTTTGACTTTGCTCATGTTAGGATGAGGTTCTCCTCCTGTTCCTGACACGGCTGTGGGGGCACATTAGGGCGTTGTAAGGCCTCTCCCCCCATCTGGTCTAAAAGAACCGAGCCTTTGACTTTGCTCATGTCAGGACGAGGTTCTCCTCCTGTTCCTAACACGACTGTGGGGGCATATTAGGGCATTGTAAGGCCTCTCTCCCCATCCGGTCTAAAAGAACTGGGCCTTTGACTTTGCTCATGTCAGGATGAGGTTCTCCTTCTATTCCTGACACGACTGTGGGGGCACATTAGGGCGTTGTAAGGCCTCTCCCCCATCCGATCTAAAAGAACTGGGCCTTTGACTTTGCTCATGTCAGGACGAGGTTCTCCTCCTGTTCCTGACATGGCTATGTTTTAAGCATTCGGTGGGGTCGTATCCAGTCATAATAAATCCATGCCAGTACGTTAAGTAGAAAGAAAATTAAATTCAAGGCGAAATCGTAAGTGATACATTTACAGGTTTTCCGAGCTCCTTGGTCGCGGGTGGCCCGCCCCTCCTTGAGGCCCTCCGGTGATGGAGTCGATGGTCCCGATGGGAGGCCGGTCCCCGGGTTGCTCCTCCCTTCTCGGTGGTTCAGGCTGTGGAAGGGCTCTTGGCCGGTCTCCCCTACCCTCAGGCCTGCGGTGGATGAATCTGTCAAGTCGACCTCGCCGAATGAGCTCCTCGATCTCGTCCTGGAGCTGGATGCATTCCTCCATGTCGTGGCCGTGGTCACGGTGGTAGAGGCAGAACTTGTTGGGGTTGCACTTCCCGGGGTGTGTGCGCATCTCTCCGGCCTAGGGAGCTGCTCCCTGACCTCCATTAATACCTGGGCCTTCGAGGCGTTGAGGGGGGCGTAGTTGCGGAATCTCCCTGGTGGGGAACCCCGTCGAACCCCGCGGTCTGGGCTTCTCTGCCTGCGTGCCCGGGTGGAGTATGGGCGCGCTTATGCCCCGGAGGGGATCGAGAACGCGGCCGGACTTCCTTTGGCCTTTTCTCCACTGCGGGCTTACTCGAATCTCCCGCTTGCCGCTCCCTTGCTGTCTTTCATCCTTCATTTTGAAGCTTCATCCGCTCGGGCGTATCCCTCAGCCCGGGCCAGCAAATCGGCAAAATCCCTGGGATACTTCTTCTCCAGGGAGAACAAAAGATCATTCTTCTGAAGGCGCCTTTCAGGGCGGCCATGGCAACTGATTGGTCCAAGTTCCGGACCTCTAGCACCGGATGTTGAAGCGGTTGATGTAGGCCCATATGGACTCCCCTTCCCTCTGCTTGATGTTAATGAGGGACTCTGAACCCTTCCGGGGGTGCCGGCTGCTGACAAAATGGGCCACAAATTTGTGGCTCATTTGATCAAAGGAGAAGGTGGTACCCGATTTCAAAGTCGAATACTAGTTCCTCACTGCTCCCTTCAAAGTAGATGGAAAAGCCCGGCATAATATGGCGTCAGGAGCATCGTGAAGCAGCATCATCATCCGGAAGGCCTCCAGATGATCAACCGGGTCTGAAGTCCCGTCGTAGCTTTCGAACTGGGGAAGCTTGAAGTTTGGCGGGATCGGTTCCTGCATAATCGTTTGGGAAAAGGGAGGGTCAGTACAAATGTCCTCACCATAAGTGGGGGGCGCATGGCGAGTTCTTCAATCTGCGGTTCATCTCCTGGAGCCTCCGGTCAAGGAAATCCTCTCGACTTCGAGTCTCAAGGGTCCTCTGGCAGAACGGGGGCAGGGATCTTCCAGGGGTGGAGTCGTGGTCCGATTGAGGGCTCTCTACCCTCGGGTTTGTTTTTCCAGGAAGGACGGGGTGGCTGGCCCAGGTGGCCCACCCCGCCGCGGGTTCTGGCATTCCGGAGATGCCCTTTCTGGGTGCGCTGACGCCTGCGGCTGTTGCTGCTGCATTGCTTGCACAGCCTCGATGAGGCCTCTGACCTGCTGTGCCAGCAAGTCAAACTGCTCCGCGCCGACTGCCGCCGCTGGAGGAGGAGGAGGAGGAGGTTGAGAAATAGGAGGGGAGGCTGGAGCCTAAGACCTGGCCGCGGAGGCCGTGGACCGTCGCGTGGACGCCTTGCGTGGAGGCATCGAGTGTGGACCCAGCGGGGGAAAATAAGGAGTGGGTGTCGGAGGAGATGATCGGAGGTGGCTCCGTTGAACGCTCCTTTAAGAACAAGGGTACTGCAAAGGTTCGAGCCCTTCCTCTAGCGCCAATCCTGTTGGTGCAAAAATCTGCTTGCGCCGGAGAAGCTGGAGTCGGGGAAGTCGCGGTCGCCGTCGGGACCTGCAAGGGAAGTCTAAACCGGAGGTGGGGTTGCTCCGGTAAGACCCTCCGACGCTCAAGTCAGTTCTCTGCCTCAACAAGAATGGAGCGCTCGAACGGAGAATTTAGCAGAGTTTTGAGATAAGAGATGAGCTTATAGAATAACGTATCTGGGTCCCCCTTTTATAGGCGGAGGAGGTAACGGATTGATGGTGACGTTTGTAACCGTCTGGTAGTGGGCCGCTCGTAGTCAGGGAGACTTTATTGCGAAGGGTAGTGGAGCGGAATCATGGCTATCGCCGTAGCTCGCCACGTGGAATCAGTTGCGAGGAGTGGAGCAGCGTCCGTTGTCGTGATTTGCCAGCGGATGAGAGAATCATGCGGTATCCATTGCAGGAGGTGGAGCAGGATCGTGGCCGTTTATCGTAGCCTGTCAGGTAGTAATGGAGCCGTGTGGGATCCGTCGTAGGGAGTGGAGCAGTGCTGCGATCGTTACTGCGGCCTGTCAGGGAGTGGTGGAGCTGCGCGGGATCTGTCGTAGGGAGTGGAGCAGTGCTGCGATCGTTATTGCGGCCTGTCAGGGAGTGGTGGAGCTGCGCGGAATCCACCGCAGGAAGTGTAGCAGAATCGTGGCCGTGATTGCGGCCTAGAAGTGCAGATCTGCCGGCTGAAGTTCGGCCGTGGTCGGAGTTTGACCCCACATAGGGGTCCGGGCAGAGTCCTCCTTGCGGTTGGGGTAGTGGGTGGAGCCCGGCTCCCGTGGGAGTCCGGATGGAGTCTTCCTGCAGTCAAAGTTAAAGGCGAAGGTCGGCTCCCGTAGGAGTCGGACAGCTTACCAGCAGTTGACGTTGAGGACGGAGCCCGGCTCCCGTAGGAGTCCGGGCGGAGCCCGCTCCCGTAGGAGTTCGGGCGGAGTCTTCTTGCTGTTGAAGTCGTCGGCGAAGTCCAGTTCCCATAGGAGTCCGGACGCAGTCTGTCTTGCAGCCGTTGGAGTCGAGGACGAAGCCCGGCTCCCGTAGGAGTCCGGGTGGAGTCTCCCTGCAATTAAAGTCAAAGGAGAGGTCCGGCTCCCGTAGGAGTCCGGACAGGGGCTTACCAGTGGTTGGAGTTGAGGATGGAGCCCGCTTCCGTAGGAGTCCGGGCGGAGTCTACTCGCAGTTGAAGTTGTCAGAGGAGTCTGACTCCCGTAGGAGTCCGGACGCAGTCTGTCTTGCAGCCGTTGGAGTCGAGGATGAAGCCCGGCTCCCGTAGGATTCCGGGCGGAGTCTCCCTGCAATTAAAGTCAAAGGAGAGGTCCGGCTCCCGTAGGAGTCCGGACAGGGGCTTACCAGTGGTTGGAGTTGAGGACGGAGCCCAGCTCCCATAGGAGTCCGGGCGGAGTCTACTCGCAGTTGAAGTTGTCGGAGGAGTCCGGCTCCCGTAGGAGTTCGGACGCAGTCTGTCTTGCAGCCGTTGGAGTCGAGGATGAAGCCGGCTCCCATAGGAGTCCTGGCGGAGTCTCCCTGCAATTAAAGTCAAAGGAGAGGTCGGCTCCCGTAGGAGTCCGGACAGGGGCTTACCAGTGGTTGGAGTTGAGGACGGAGCCCGGCTCCCGTAGGAGTCCGGGCAGAGTCTACTCGCAGTTGAAGTTGTCGGAGGAGTCCGACTCCCGTAGGAGTCGGATGCAGTCTGTCTTGCAGCCGTTGGAGTCGAGGATGAAGCCCGGCTCCCATAGGAGTCCGGGCGGAGTCTCCCTGCAATTAAAGTCAAAGGAGAGGTCCGGCTCCCGTAGGAGTCCGGACAGGGGCTTACCAGTGGTTGGAGTTGAGGACGGAGCCCGCTCCCGTAGGAGTCGGGCGGAGTCTACTTGCAGTTGAAGTTGTCGGAGTCCGGCTCCTGTAGGAGTCCGGGTGGGTTGTCATGTAGTCGATTCCGCCGAGGACTTCGGCTGTGGGTATTTTATACCCAACACCTAGCATTTTGATTCGAATCGAATCGAATTCGAATCGGGTTCTGATTTGGGCTAATTTAGAACCAATTTGAGCCAAATTGGATTTGGTCTTGAAGTGGGTTCGAAGTGTTTTAATTGGGCTTGCTGTTGGGTGCCAAAAACCAGGGAACCACATGCCTAAGAGTCTCTCTCTTGGCGTGTGGATTTGAATCCATGCGCATGAACCACATGGCACATGGATGGAGTTGGCGCAACCTTTAGATAAGGCCTTTCCTATTTTTTCTCCGTGACTTTTATTCTACGAATGATTTTTAGATGACTTAGGAGGCACCTAAGAGTCCTTCTGAGTATTAAACTCTTTGTAGAAAAATTAGGAGAAGTGGTAAGAATTTAAATCCATGCGCATGTGTCACTGGCGCATGGATGAGAGATGACACCCCTTAACTTGGTCTATCCTATTTTTCTTTGTGACTTTTATTCTATGAATGTATTTCAGATGTCTTAGGAGGTGCCTAAGAGTCCTTCTGAGTATTAAAGACATCATAAAAAAATAGGAGAAGGGATAAAGATTAAATCAATGCGCCACCCCTTGGAAGCGCCCCTTTGAAATTTCAAATGGGGAGATAAGTTTTAACTTATCCACGCCCCTTAATCTCTTGCGCCATTCTTCAAGTTGGTGCCATCTATCTTGGCCATTGGATGGGCTTCCTTCCAGATCGAAAGGCATGGGTTGATGGTGCCAATAAGAGAAGCTTTGTGACTTCTCATCTGAACACCGTAAGTTAAGATCGAAGAGTCTTTCTAAAATAAGGCATCTCTTCAACCCAACTTTGATGTACACATGGTATTTCTTAATTTATGGGGTGTGAGAAATAGACAAGAGGTGTGAGATAAATTGTCAGAGGGTGTGAGATGTTTTGGATTGCACCTTTACGAGCAATATAAATAGGGGTGCACACCAAGGAGTCTGTGTGATTTAGAAATCTTCTTTCTTTCTTACAAGAGGCTCTGCTTGTCCAATTTTCTTTATTCTTTCTCTCTAGCCTAGATAAGGTCCTGATAAAGGATAAAAATCTTCCAAAAACTTAGAGAATTGAAATAAAAATTAAGGAGACAAGGAGCAAGAAAGGAAGACACGAAAAGGTCCAACAGTGTAACAGCAAAGCCAAGAAAAGAGGTTCTGCCCAAATTGCATTTAAATTCTGATAAATCAGAATTTAATTACAGAGTATTTTTAAATAAGTGCTAGTGGGTTGGTCGAGTCCCTGTGTGGATCAACGTTGGAGGGTGAACACGTGGGCACCTGGTGGAAACCCAGACAGATTGCTGCCAGCAACTAAGCACAAATCAGGGTTTAGCGATAAGAGGTATGTTTCTATATCTTTTATTTGATATTAATGCATATTATATGGTTTAATTTCTGATAAGGTGATCTTGGAGTTAGGTTTTATTTTTATG
Source organism: Elaeis guineensis (assembly GCF_000442705.2). Classification (NCBI taxonomy): domain Eukaryota; kingdom Viridiplantae; phylum Streptophyta; class Magnoliopsida; order Arecales; family Arecaceae; genus Elaeis; species Elaeis guineensis. The sequence goes on from NC_026000.2 coordinate 98,193,796, forward strand.
ATTTCATAATAATTGCTTTGAAATCCGTGCTTCCGCCATTGCATTAAAACCTTTCAGTGGTATCAGAGCCACCTTGTTAGAATTAAATCTTATGATGATATGTTAATGATTTAATGGCAATATTATAAATATGATATGATCATTATTTATATTTTAATATGATATTAATATGATGAGATCATATGAAGGAACCTTATCTAGGGTTTCAGGGTTAGATCTTGAAAAAGAGGGTTAGATCTTGAAACTTTTTCAAGATCATACAGCGGAAGACTAAAATAAATCAAAATTTATTTTCTAAGATCAGAAAATCTCTAGATCTAAGATCCAATTACATGATTATTACATGGCATTAAATCAAAAATTAAAATATATAAATATAGCATGAACTACATGTTGATCATATCAACATGTTTCTATACTACATCTAATGTATGTATTAAACAATAGATCAGATCTATTACCTTGCAAGTTAGACGTTCTAACCTTGTTGATCTGGGCTTGAGGATGATGTTGTAAGCCGCACACGCATCCGGCCTCTAGGAGTCGTCCACACGAGCCCACGAATCTCGATCAGAAGTCCTACTTCAGGAAATCAGCACAGTATGCTAGTACTGCGCTGATCCTTCTTTAATGGTTGATCAGGTGCCTCCTTCTTCTTGATTTGGACTCTTCTAAAGATAGAAAGTAAAAGGAGGAGTTTTAGATCTGAGACACTCTCAGAAAACTCAAGATGGAGGGAGGAAAGATATGTAAACAAAAACCCAAGAAGAAGACCCTCTTCTTCTTCACATTTTTCTCTCTAGACATCCAAACTTGCATCTTTTATATCTCCATGACCCAAAGGTATTTCTCTCTGATTTTTAGATGGAGAAAAGGTCTCTCAAATTTATAATTTCTCCTAAAATTTTATAAAGAAATTCATCTTATATAGAGAGATATGATAGAGTCCTTGTCTAGGTCAAACACCTAGTCAAGGCTTATCCAAACATGGCAAGATAAGGGACGCCCAACTCTTGAGCACCTCCTTCATATTTTCATGCATGATTATCAGAAAAGGATGCACAATGTATACCCTAAAAGCCATAAAAATTTCAAAAAAAATTTGGATAAATTCGGTGCAAAATTGAAAGAGTTTTGGATTTCTAAAACTCTATCTCATAGAATTCGAAATCCAAACTTATTCCTTTTAGATTTGATCCAAACCACCTTCCATGTAAGAAAGAAGAGAGGAGACCTTTTGTGAACGTGGGAGAGATCTGAGAGAGGGCTTTTGTTGCACAAAATAAGTGGAGATTTGCGTTGAATAAGAGAGAGGGCGTGGAGAAGGCTTATGTGGCGCAAGGTGGAATCCTAGTCTTACTAGGATTTGTCTTATGACTTGTTTTAATTTGGTTTTCCAAACTAAATCAAATCAAAATTAGATCAACCTAATTAAAATAGGTCTTAACCCAACTAAAAACCTAATTTAATCAGATTAAATTAGATTTAAATCTGATTTAATTTTCTAATCAAATTAGAAATTAGATTGACCCAAGTCCTAGTTGAACTAGGACTAGTTTTTCCTTGCACTTGGCTTATCCAATAAACCAATTGGACTTGATCCAATCAAGTCCAAAATAAATCTAATTAAATTATATTTAATTAGACTTAATCTCATCCCATTAGCTTAATCAAATTAAGCCAATTAGCAATCAAATTGCTAATCGATCCTCCTGCAACACTTGCACTGGGTTAAATGTCAATCGTATTGATCATTTAAATCTAGAATGATTCTTAATCGTTGATCAACCATCTGATCGGATCATGAACTCTAATGTGTGTGACCTCATAGGTCTGAACCTAAGTCGGTAGTATAGAACAAATTTCTATACCAATCGAAGTGACCATCTAGCAATGGTACCCGACGATCGGATAGGTCGAATATGTAGAACAACATCCTTAGAACCTATGCGGATATAGTTTTCATATAATTCATCTCCTTGACCAAAATGATCATAGGACACCCCAGAGTTTAACTGTCAACTCTGATCAGGTTGTCCACATTGTATTTCAAAATATCAAATCCATCTGATGGATTACCCTGGCCAAGATTTTGCTAAATTGAAATACGGCGACTCATTCTTCTCCAACTCTTGGAGTGGTCAATCCCATCTCGATCACACTTTGACTTTGCAAGTACTTGACTGTGCCCAGAAGCCTTCCGTCCCTGAATTAGAAATTCAGTTAGTTAGTACCAAAGCACAGTGAGTTGCTTGCAAGTCACTGAGGCGATCTCAGGTCTAAGGGACACTTATACCTATATCCCATCAGAGATATTCTCGACAGTAGAATACTCTGGAGTTGGTCACGTTCAATGATGATGTACCCTTACATCTCACCTGTATGCCATACCAGTGTCTCCACACTCCTTGGTTAAGAGGACAACCAACCCATATGGCCTACAGCGACCTATGCTCGATAGAAGCTGTCGTCCTTATTAACAGCCTATCATTTGGTTGTGAACAGTTTTAAGGACTAATCGATAAATCCTCTCTTTATCGAACCTAAATAGTCCTAAGGACTTCATTATAACAACGGAGTTCATTAGAAGATGAAAGCTTATGATGAAGATGCCAAATATATTTTATTTATTAACAAATCAATTACAATACTTGGTTGCTCAACCGTCAACAGCTTGACGATTGGCTTTTTGGACACATTTCCAACAACTCCCACTTGTCCTAAAGCCACTCGGCACAGTATCTAATACCCATCTTCGACTTGTGGTTGTCGAACTCCTTTATTGCCAGGGCTTTAGTGAAGGGGTCGGCTAGGTTCTCCTTTCCGTCGATCTTCTGAAGGTCGACGTCACCTCGATCCACGATCTCTCGGATCAGGTGGAAGCGGTGCAAGATGTGCTTCGTCTGCTAATATGCTTTGGGTTCCTTCACCTGAGCTATGGCACCAGTGCTGTCGCAGTAGAGCAGGACTGGACCATCGAGGGAGGGTGCTACTCTGAGCTAGTTGATGAATTTCCTCAGCCACACAGCTTCCTTCGCGGCATCTGATGCTGCGATATACTCCGCTTCACAAACAGAGTCTGCCACAGTATGCTGCTTGGAACTCTTCCAACAGATGGCTCCACCATTCAGAGTAAAGATATAATCCGACACGCTCCTGCTGTCATCATGGTCAGATTGGAAGCTAGAGTCTGTGAACCCCACAAGTTTCAGATCTGACTCGCCATAAAACAACCATTGGTCCTTAGTATTTCTCAAATACTTAAGGATGGCTTTAACCACTTTCCAGTGATTTTCTCCAGGATCAGATTGGTATCTACTCACTATTCCTAGTGAGTATGCCACATCTGGTCTTGTACATGTCATGGAGTACATGATAGATCCCACGACTGAAGCATATGGGACTCTACTCATACGCTCTCTCTCTTCAGGAGTTGTCGGACAATCTTTCTTAGAGAGAGAAATTCCATGGCCTATCGGTAGATAGCCCTTCTTGGAATTTTCCATGCTGAACCTCTTCAGCACAGTGTCTATGTACATGGACTGGGATAACCCAAGCAACCTTTTAGATCTATCCCTATAGATCTTCATCCCTAGGATGTAGGATGCTTCACCCAAGTCCTTCATGGAGAACTGTGATGACAACCAAACTTTTATTCCCTGTAGTACGGGGATGTCATTCCCGATTAAGAGAGTGTCATCCACGTACAAGATAAGGAATACCACAACTGGACCATTTGCCCATTTATAGATGTAGGGCTCTTCTCCATTCTTAATGAAGCCATACATTTTGATCACCTTATCAAAATGCATGTTCCAACTCCGAGAAGCTTGCTTCAGTCCATAAATGGATCTCTGAAGCTTGCACATCTTGGACTCATCTGTGGATGTAAACCCTTCAGGTTGTATCATATACACCTCTTCAGTCAGCTCTCCATTCAGGAAAGCTGTCTTTACATCCATCTCCCAGATCTCATAATCCAGATGGGCAGCTATTGCAAGCATTATCCGAATAGATTTGAGCATTGCCACGGGGGAAAACATCTCATCATAGTCAATACCATAACATTGATGATACCCCTTGGCAACCAGACGGGCTTTATAGGTCTCCACCTTTCCGTCTGCACCCCTCTTCCTTTTGAAGACCCATTTACACCCAATGGGTTTAACTCCTTCAGGTGGGTCAACCAATGTCCATACATCGTTGACCTTCATGGACTCCATTTTGGATTTCATGGCTTCAAGCCATTTCTCAGAACAGGTCTCTGCATAGCATCCATATAGGTGATCGGATCCTCATTATTCTCATCAAGTTCGATGGGATCACCATCCCGGACCAAGAAACCGTAGTATCTTCTGGCTGACGCGGTACTCTACCAGATTGCCTTAATGGTGCAGGTATATTGGGCTCTGGATGTGATCTAATCATATCCGACTCAGGTTCAGCTATTGGTGTCGGTCCTTCTACCTGTTGAACTTCATCAAGTTCAACCTTAGAGGCAACGGTTCCTTCACCAAGGAACTCTTTTCTAATAAGATTGCCTTAAGGCTGACGAACACCTTTTGTTCATCAGCATGGTAGAAAAAATATCCTTTTGTCTCTTTGGGGTACCCTATGAATGAGCATTTGTCAGACCTAAATCCAAGTTTGTCTGTGACTAATCGTTTGACATAGGCCGGGCACCCCCAGACCCTAAGGTGTGAAAGTACTGGCTTACGTCCTGTCCATATCTCATATGGAGTCTTAATTACAGACTTACATGGAATCCTATTTAACAGATAACAGGCCGATTCGAGTGCATATCCCAGAAGGATATCAGCAAGCTAGCAAAAACCCATCATGGATCGGACCATGTCTAACAAAGTCTGATTCCTCCTTTCAAACACACCATTATGCTGTGGTGTTCCTGGAGGAGTCCATTGGAGAGAATCCCATTCTCTCCTAGATATGTGAGAAACTCACTAGAAAGGTATTCTCCTCCTTGATCAGATCGAAGAATTTTAATACTCTTTCCAGTTTATTTTTCTACTTCACTTCAGAATCGTTTGAACATTTCAAATGAATCCGACTTATGTTTCATCAGATAGACATATCCATATCGGGATAGGTCATCCGTGAAAGTTATGAAGTAGAAATATCCACCTCTAGCACTGGTGCTCATAGGCCCACATACATCAGTATGTACTAGGCTCAAGAGCTCAGTAGCTCTCTCACCTTTTTCAGTAAAAGGTGACTTGGTCATTTTACCAAGAAGACAGGACTCACAGGTTGGAAGTGATTCACAATCACTAACTTCGAGGATTCCCTCTTGAGTCAACCTGTTTATTCTGTTCTTGTTTATATGACCTAGCCTACAGTGCCATAAGTAGATATCTGACATACTATCTAATTTAGGTGCTTGCCAGTAGAATAGACTCTTATCAGGCTTGACCTTTTTGGTCTGGCTCTGCACTGATGTCCTAGCCTGAACTTGCACCTTCTTTACTTTCTTCTTCTTGTTTTCTTCCCTTTCTTAAAAGGTCGAGAACCAGAAGATGAACCTCCCACTAAATTCACTGACTTCTTGTAAAGTTGGTGATCCTTTCAAAGTTCTGAAGCAACCCCAGTAACCCATGGTAGTTTCTTCAGGCTTTGTCATTCTATAATGAGTGAGGAATGAAAGATAAGACTTGGGTAGCGAGTTCAGTATTGCATCTTTCCCAAGCTGCTCATGCAAGGAAAAGTCGAGCTTGCTCAATCATTCCATCAGCTCGATCATGTACAATACATGATCAGTGACAGAGGCACCATCCCGCATTTTGGTATTGAAGATGGCACAACTAGTCTTGTGCCTCTCCACGTCATCGGGTGTGCCAAAGGCATCCTCCAACACTTGAAGCTTCTCCTTTGGCTGAGCCATGTCGAATCTGCGACTGAACTCGTCGCTCATGATAGCCAGCATGATACAGCACACCGTGGTCCAATCACTGAGCCACTTCCGGTAAGTGTCTCTGATTGTTCCACGTGCATTGATAGCTGGCTCCTCAGGTGTAGGATCTATTATCACATATAGGATCTGTTCATGCTCCAGGACTATCTTCAACTTTCGGTACCAGCTACCGAAGTTGGGTCCCACCAACTTATCATTGTCCAACAATGATCGGAGCGATAGAAAAGTGGCCATATTTGCACAAAGGAGAACCATAACCTAATTAGTAATTGATTCATTAAACCTAAAGATTTGGACTTTAATCAAAAGGTTTCTCCCACTATTTTATTCGAATTGGTAGCCTCTACCTCCAATTCGAGAATTACCCTAATTCCTTAGCGGGTACTAGAATCCACTTAGACTGCACATAAGCCCAACTTTGGTTGGCCAACCCATGTACATCTAAGGGTAGGTTCATAACCAATTATTTCTCTAAATAATTTTTAGTAATTTTAATTTTGCCCCAGAAACCTAATCAGTAGGCTTTGGCCTCCACTGTAAGGATCCAGTTAGGTCCAACCATTAACATGATCATACTTGGTGTATCTAACCAACGAATGATTAAGCCCAACTTTGGTTGGCTCACCTAACCACCATTAGAGAGACACTTCCAAGTCATCATATGATGAGTGATAATTTCATTAGTCAACAAGCACCAGGCCTTTGGGTCTGCAATGATTATTGAGTTAATGGACTCATTATCAAATACCTTAATGGGGGCTATGACTCAGTTATCTCCATAACTTTATCATTTTAAGGACCTAATAATTTTAGAGGATTTAAATAATATAGAGGATGAAGTCAGATGAACCAGCTTATCATGATCCTCCCACTGGCTTCACCAAGTCAGCTTAAGGGAGACCAGGGCTGGTCTAGGAGCACCTAAATCAGTCACACTGATTTACCTAGCTGATATGGGTCAGCTCGAATAGTCAAGTGATCCGATCAAAACATAATTTCACCAAGAGACCAGGTAAGTTTGATCAGTGGGAGGGTCTGCCAAAGCTTGCCTTAGACACCATCAGAAATGGCCAGGTAAGTGGGCTCCCAATTAAAAACCACCGGTCTGGTTTACCTTAGACACCAACTGGTTTAATTAGTTTCGATTAGATCAACCTAACAGTTTGTGCTAGACGCTTAGCCAAGAATCAAGTCCATTTGGTTCTCGTTAAAGACATGGACTTGACCAACTATAACTATTGTAATTGATCTAGAGAATCCTTGACCTAATCTAAGACAACAATTGATTAGATTTAGTCAATTCTCTAATTAAGTCCATCTTTAATCTAACCATAGGTCTAACCCAATTAATGGACCTAATTCCCACTAATCCATTAACCCAATGTGTTATGATTTGTGTCTTAGGATCTTCAATTCACAATCCTAGAACCTAATCAAACAACTTCTTAATTCTTAATTAAGTTTTGGGCTGAGGGTTGGGTTCGGCTTTTCAAAAAATAATTTTCATATTTGTAAAATAATTTTACAATATGATTCTACCAACCATATTGCATGTTTGATTCATAATCAAGATGCAAGTGAAATAAACATGAAACTACTTTAGATCTAATCTAAACAGGTTCATGTAATTGAAACATTTCAACTTTAAACAATTTCTTTGCACAAAAATTATTAACAAAGAGATTTTATTTCAGATTTAAACATCTTTTAAATCTAATAAATCATAAATTTAATCTAGATCATATCTAATAAATTTATGATTAAAAATAGATCTACACAAACTAGGACAACCTTTGCACTGTAAGGGATAAACCTTACAACAAGACAACCTTGCAGTTTGTGATTGATCTAAAATTTTAATTTCAGATTTAATAATCAGATTATAAATTAGATCTAATCTAAAAAATAATCTAAGTATGTATAAATAATCATGTAATAAAGAACCTAGGCTCTGATACCAATTGAAGGAACCTTATCTAGGGTTTCAGGGTTAGATCTTGAAAAAGAGGGTTAGATCTTGAAACTTTTTCAAGATCATACAGTGGAAGACTAAAATAAATTAAAATTTATTTTTTAAGATCAAAAAATCCCTAGATCTAAGATTCTATTACATGATTATTACATGGATTAAATCAAAAATTAAAATAAATAAATATAGCATGAACTACATGTTGATCATATCAACATATTTCTATACCACATCTAATGTATGTATTAAACAATAGATCAGATCTATTACCTTGCAAGTTAGACGTTCTAACCTTGTTGATCTCTTGAGGATGATGTTGTAAGCCGCACTTGCATCCGGCCTCTAGGAGTAGTCCACACGAGCCCACGAATCTCGATCAGAAGTCCTGCTTCAGGAAATCAGCACAGTATGCTAGTACTGCGCTGATCCTTCTTTAATGGTTGATCAGGTGCCTCTTTCTTGATTTAGACTCTTTCAAAGATAGAAAGTAAAAGGAGGAGTTTCAGATCTGAGACACTCTCAGGAAACTCAAGATGGAGGGAGGAAAGATATGTAAACAAAAACCCAAGAAGAAGACCCTCTTCTTCTTCACGTTTTTCTCTCTAGATACCCAAACTTGCATCTTTTATATCTCCATGACCCAAATGTATTTCTCTCTGATTTTTGGATGGCAAAAGGTCTCTCAAATTTATAATTTCTCCTAAAATTTCATAAAGAAAATATCTTATATAGAGAGATATGATAGAGTCCTTGTCTAGGTCAAACACCTAGTCAAGGCTTATCCAAACATGGCAAGTTAAGGGACGCCCAACTCTTGAGCACCTCCTTCATATTTTCGTTCATGGATCACCAGAAAAGGGTGCATAATATATACCCTAAAAGCCACAAAAATTCCAAAAAAAAATTGGATAAATTCGGTGCAAAATTGAAAGAGTTTTGGATTTCTAAAACTCTATCTCATAGAATTCGAAATCCAAACTTATTCCTTTTAGATTTGATCCAAACCACCTTCCATGTAAGAAAGAAGAGAGAAGACCTTTTGTGAACATGGGAGAGATCTGAGAGAGGGCTTTTGTCACACAAAATAAGTGGAGATTTGCGTTGAATAAGAGAGAGGGCGTGGAGAAGGCTTATGTGGCGCAAGGTGGAATCCTAGTCTTACTAGGATTCTGTCTTATGACTTGTTTTAATTTGGTTTCTCAAACCAAATCAAATCAAAATTAGATCAACCTAATTAAAATAGGTCTTAACCCAATTAAGAACCTAATTTAATCAGATTAAATTAGATTTAAATCTGATTTAATTTTCTAATCAAATTAGAAATTAGATTGACCCAAGTCCTAGTTGAACTAGGACTAGTTTTTTCTTGCACTTGGCTTATCCAATAAACCAATTGGACTTGATCCAATCAAGCCCAAAATAAATCTAATTAAATCATATTTAATTAGACTTAATCTCAGCCCATTAGCTTAATCAAATTAAGCCAATTAGCAATCGAATTGCTAATCGATCCTCCTGCAACACTTGCACTGGGTTAAATGTCAATCGTATTGATCATTTAACCCTAGAACGATTCTTAATCGTTGATCAACCATCTGATCGGATCATGAACTCTAATGTGTGTGACCTCATAGGTCCAAACCTAAGCTGGTAGCATAAGAATAAATTTCTATACCAATCGAAGTGACCATCTAGCAATGGTACCCGACGATCGGATAGGTCGAATGTGTAGAACAACATCCTTAGAACCCATGCGGATATAGTTTTCATATAATTCATCCCCTTGACCAAAATGATCATAGGACACCCCAGAGTTTAACTGTCAACTCTGATCAGGTTGTCCACATTGTATTTCAAAATATCAAATCCATCTGATGGATTACCCTGGCCAAGGTTTTGCTAAATTGAAATACAGCGACTCATTCTTCTCTAACTCTTGGAGTGGTCAATCCCATCTCGATCACACTCTGACTTCGCAAGTACTTGACTGTGCCCAGAAGCCTTCCATCCCTGAATTAGAAATTCAGTTAGTCCAATACCAAAGCACAGTGAGTTGCTTGCAAGTCACTGAGGCGATCTCAGGTCTAAGGGACACTTATACCTATATCCCATCAGAGATATTCTCGACAGTAGAATACTCTGGAGTTGGTCACGTTCAATGATGATGTACCCTTACATCTCACCTGTATGCCATATCAGTGTCTCCACACTCCTTGGTTAAGAGGGCAACCAACCCATATGGCCTACAGCGACCTATGCTCGATAGAAGCTGTCGTCCTTATTAACAGCCTATCATTTGGTCGTGAACAGTTTTAAGGACTAATCGATAAATCCTCTCTTTATCGAACCTAAATAGTCCTAAGGACTTCATCATAACAACGGAGTTCATTAGAAGATGAAAGCTTATGATGAAGATGCCAAATATATTTTATTTATTAACAAATCAATTACAATACTTGGTTGCTCAACCGTCAACAGCTTGATGATTGGCTTTTTGGGAACATTTCCCAACATCATATTCATTATTTCATAATTAAATCATGATGTATATAATTATGGAATGTTGCTCTGTTATATTGAATTGTGTTCACTATGATGCTATATGATGAGATCATAGTCATTATTTCATAATTAAATTATGATGTATATAATTATGGAATGTTGCTCTGTCATATTGAATTTGTTCACTATGATGCTATATTATGAGATCATAGTCATTATTTCATAATTAAATTATGATGTATATAATTATGGAATGTTGCTCTGTCATATTGAATTGTGTTCACTATGATGCTATATGATGAGATCATAGTCATTATTTCATAATTAAATTATGATGTATATAATTATGGAATATTGCTCTATCATATTGAATTGTGTTCACTATGATGCTAATTTCTTTTATTCATGTATTTATTATGATATGGAAATTAAATATGTATTGAGATCTGAAAAACCCTCTATAAAATGATATTAAGTTGTAGTGTAATTAACCAATAGCAGAATTAGTCTATGATGTCTAATTGATCAATCGGTGTCTAGGAAAGTGGTCATGATTGATAAAGAGTTTTTAATAGGTTCCGTTGTCTGACCTGACCAAAATTTATTGGTGTCTAAGGAAAGCAATGGGGGCACCCCCACCTCTCTTCCACTTACCTGGCTGATTAGATCAATTTAATTCTTGGCTGGGATGCTCAGTGTTATATTCACTACATTATGGCCTTCCTTCATGCTAGCACATTATTATGTCACGAACCATGTTAGGTTTGTTGTGTAACCACAAGATCAATTATGGAAACTGACATAATATTGTTCTGGCGCATCGAGATGCTTACAGCAATTTTTGAGTATAATGCTTTGTTGTGTAACCACAAAAGCATTTATATTCTATTTTGACTGTATTAAAATGAAGGGTCCACTTAACTAAAACATTATGGTCTGTTGTGTAAACACAAGGCTATTAATATTTTAGAGACCAGGGTTTTTATTGAGAATTGCATGAGATGCAATTGGAAAGAGTTTCCTACCTTTAAACTTATAAAAGGTTTGTTGTGCAACCACAAGATCTTTTATAAGGAATTAGGGTCTCAATCCCACTAAGAAAATCAATCAGGGTTTTCTCAAACATCATATTAGAGGGTTATGATGTCTGATAAAAATAGTGGAAGACACAATAAAATTAAAGTCCTAATTTAATTGTGTATATCATCTTGAGTTGTTCGCTTATGTAATATTCTTTATTATGTAGATTAATGGCTTCTTCACTTTCACTTTGCTCCATTTTGGATACAAATAAATTGACTGGTACCAACTATGTGGACTGGTTGAGAAATCTTAAAATAGTACTTAATCAAGAGAAGCTTTCTTACATTCTCGATACCCCTGACATTGAGCCAGTTGGGGAGGATGCCACAGAGGAAAAAAAAACCACATATAGGATGTGGCAAAATGATTCTTTAACTGTCAAGTGTATCATACTTACCTCTATGACAAATGAGTTACAGAGGCAGCATGATAGCATGGACACTCATTCCATATTGCTCAATTTAAAAGAGCTTTACGGAGAACAGAGTAGAACTGCTAGATATGAGATATCTAAACAGTTATTCCATGCTAGAATGATAGAGGGGTCATTCGTACAAAATCATGTTTTGATGGTTATTGACCTGATCACTCGATTAGGTCAATTAGGTTTTATTATGGATGGGGAGTTGAGTCAGGATCTAATCCTGTAATCACTTCCAAATCATTTTTTCAGTTTATCGTGAACTATCACATGAACAAACTGAATTCTTCCTTGCCTGAGCTGTTAAATATGCTCAAGACAGTAGAGAGCCATATCAAGAAGGATAAAGCTCCTCTTCTTCTTGTGAATGGGATCTCCAAGAAGAAGGCAGGTAGAAAGGGTTCTAAAAGGAGGCTAAACCCTAAAGGTGGTATAAATAAGAGAAAGAAGGGAAAGAAAATCTCCGGACAATCGACCTGCTTCCACTGCGGTAAGGTAGGTCATTGGAAAAGGAATTGCAAGGCTTATCTTGCAACAGTGAAGACTGGTGCAAATAATGCACCAAAAGGTATGTATGAGATACATACAATATTATCATTGAATTCTTCCATTTCAAACTCATGGATATTAGATACTGCTTGTGGTTTTCATATCTGCAAATCATTGCAGGGGCTGCAGAAAATTAGAAGTTTGAGGAAGGGAGACTTCGAGCTCTATGGTGCTGGAGGAGATTCTATCCAAGCAGAAGCTGTAGGGACATATATCTTGAAGTTTCCCTCTGGGAAGATCTTAGAGCTAACAAATTGTTATTACATGCCTAAGATCATTAGAAATATTGTATCTGTACCTTTGTTGATAAAACAAGGATATCAAATATCTGTAACGAGCAATGGTTGCTCGATTAATTTTTCTAATGAAATAATTTGTCATGGTATTTTTGACAATGGTTTGTTGACTCTATGCTTGAATGATAATATTTTTCATGTTGATGAAAATAGTAAACGTAAGAGAGATAATGTAAATAATACCTTACTTTGGCATTGTCGATTTGGTCATATTAGTGAGACTAGGATTAACAAGTTGTACAAAGAAAAGTTCTTTGATTCTTATGATTGTGAATCATTAGGAACTTGTGAATCATGTCTCATGGGTAAAATGACCAAGACTTCATTTAGTGGACATGGAGATAGGACAAACGAGTTGTTAGGACTTGTACATACAGATGTATGTGGCCCTATGACAACTCAAGCCAGAGGTGGATACTCATATTTTATTACATTTACAGATGATTTATCTAGGTTTGGATATGTGTATCTTATGAAACATAAATCCGAAGCCTTTGATAAATTCAAAGAGTATCAAAGCATGGTCAAAAAACAACCTGGAAAAAGTATAAAAATCCTTCGATCTGATCGAGGAGGAGAATACTTGTCCAATGAATTTTTAGACCATCTTAAAGCAAAGGGAATTATCTCTGAATGGACACCTCCTTATACGCCACAATTAAATGGTGTAGCCGAAAGGAGGAACCGTACCTTATTAGATATGGTGCGATCCATGATGTGCTTCACTGAATTGCCTACTTCCTTCTGGGGTTATGCTTTAGAGACTGCAATAATTATCTTGAATAGAGTACCTTCTAAATCTGTATCTAGCACTCCATATGAAATATGAAGAGGTAAGAAGCCCAATCTTAAATATTTTAAGATATGAGGATGTTCAGCATATGTCAAAAAAAATTTTGGACATAAACTAGATACTAGAGCAGATAAATGTTTGTTTGTAGGATATCCTAAGGATAGTATAGGATATCTATTCTACCATCCTATTGAACAAAAGGTATTTGTAAGTAGGCATGCCACTTTCATGGAGAAAGAATTTATCCTAGAAAGAGGCAGTGGGAGAAATATTGAAATTAATGAGGTTCAACAAAAACAAATAGATATTTTTCAACCAAATATTCACATAAATAAGGAAGAACTAGAACACATAACTCTTATCCATAGGTCAGAAAGGGTACGACATGTACCTATAAGGTATGGGTTCATTATTGAGAATAATGAAGCCCAAGTCATTGAGAATGACGAACCTTTGACCTATACAGAAGCTGTCATGAGTAAGGACTTAGACAGATGGCAGGATGCTATGAACTTCAAGATGGACTCCATGTACACCAACAAAGTATGGACTTTGGTTGATGCACCAGAAGGGGTAAACCCTATTGGGTGCAAATGGGTCTATAAGAAAAAGATTGGAGCAGATGGTCAAATAGAAACCTATAAAGCTAGATTGGTAGCTAAAGGTTTCAGGCAAAAATAGGGTATTGATTATGATGAAACTTTTTCACCTGTTGCCATGCTCAAATCTATTCAGAAAATATTTGCAATAGCAGCATACTATGATTATGAAATATGGTAAATGGATGTGAAGACCGCCTTCTTGAATATTTTTCTAGAAGAGGAGGTCTACATGTCACAGCCAGAGGGTTTTGTCTCAAATTACAGACAAATCTAGTATGCAGGCTTAAAAAATCTATTTTGGATTAAAGCAAGCCTTAAGGAGTTGGAACATCCGCTTTGATGTAACAATCAAAGAATTTGGCTTCATCAAAAATATGGATGAACCTTGTGTGTATAAGAAGACTAGTGGGAGTGCCCTAGTTTTCTTAGTTCTGTATGTAGATGATATACTCCTTATTGGGAATGATATCCCAATGTTACAAACAGTCAAATTATGGCTATCAAATAAGTTTTCCATGAAAGACTTGGGGGAAGCATCCTATATACTTGGTATAAAGATCTATAGAGATAGATCTAAAAGGATGATAGGCTTATCTCAGTCTAGGTATATTGACTTCATACTGAAAAGATTCAGTATGAATGAGAGTAAAATATGTTATTTACCCATGAGTTAAGGCATACATCTCTCTAAGAAGATGTCTCCTAAGACAACTGAAGAGAGAAATAGAATGAGTTCTATTCCTTATGCTTCGGCTGTAGGATCAATAATGTATGCTATGTTATGTACTAGGCCTGATGTAGCTTATGCCTTAGGCATAGCCAGTAGATTTCAGGCTGATCCAGGAGAGGATCATTGGAATGCTGTGAAAAATATTCTAAAGTACTTAAGAAGGACTAAGGATATTTTTCTCATATATGGTGGATCTGATCTTAAACTAGAAGGATACTCTGATTCTAGTTTTCAGTTAGACCCAGATGATAACAAATCTATTTCAGGGTATGTCTTTACTTTGAATGGTGGAGCAGTGAGTTGGAAGAGTTCTAAGCAGCAAACAGTAGCTAACTCAACCACAGAGGCAGAATACATAGCTGCAAGTGAAGCCGCCAAGGAAGCTGTCTGGATGAAGAAGTTCATCACTGAATTGGGCGTTGTTCCTGAGATTGAGAACCCAGTACCATTTTATTGTGATAATACTGGAGCAGTTGCTCAAGCAAAGGAACCCAGGTCTCACCATAAATCCAAGCATATTTTGAGATGTTTCCATCTCGTTCGTGAAATAATTAAAAGACAAGATGTTATTATTGAATGAGTAGACACAAAGAACAACATAGCGGATCCATTCACTAAAGCTTTACCATAGCAGCAATTCGATCGCCATCTCGATTGTATGGGGTTGAAATATAAGGGAGATTGGCTTTAGTGCAAGTGGGAGATCGAAAGGAATATGCCCTATAAGCCAATCAAAATGTATAAATAGATGGATATTTTTGTCTCCCGACAACTCATGTACTGATGTTTTAAATAAATAAAGGCATTTAGTTTATCATATGCTGCATCTTATTTTGATGAACTCCATAAATTAGGGCTATGGTTTTAGGGTTATGATGTGATCATACCAAGTGAGACCTAAAACCTTAAAACTCTAATTTTAAATATTCCTAGTTGATGGAACATTGAGTAGGGGATCAATATTTTCGGTAAGACTGGTACATCCTGTGTATGCTCGGTAGAGAGGGTAATTGATCTCACAATTACTTGTGTATGATACTAATATAAGGATGTAAGTGTTCATTAGAGAATAAATTCACTGAATTGATCCAATTAAAGAATATCTGATGGAGTCTTATCTACATGTCAACAGATTTTTTCTTATAGTGGGAATTGTGCATGTAAATCTTTTGACCTGAGACTGCCGTAGAACCTTATAAGCATGAATCCATATTTTGGATCATACTCATTCATGATTTAATTATGTACGGGATGTTCTGGATATGATGGATTGCTTATGAAGGTTGTGAGTAGGTCAATATGGAAACGATCGCTCCTAGTAAGAGGAGATCGCATCCTATCTGCTTCAATCAAATAATGATTCAGGAAGACTTTGATCAAAGTATTATGAAAAAATTAGAAATGGTTTCTCATGTTTCATAAATCAATCATTATCAAGAGAAATGTGAATATAAAAAAAATTGGGTTTGACATTTTTCCATACCCAAACTTATATTCGGGATGCAGGATGATCATAAGATCAAGATGCACAGTAATTTTCCACTGAAGGATATTTTTGGTATTTCTATCAAAATTTATATCTTCCAGGTAGACATGATATGTTGCTAGATGTCAATCATGTCTTGTGAGTTTGATCAAATTAAAAAGTTTAATTTGATCATTAATTAAAAGCTGTTCTAATTGATCAAAATGGTTCAGCTTGATTTGACCTAAATCGGCTGGGTTGTGTTCTAACCAAATTAGACTAAATTGCATCTGGACTCACTGCTGGCTAGATGTGGAACCCAATGGGTCATACACAAAGAGAATTGATCATTGGTTTAATTTGATTAAACCATGTTTGCAAGTTGAACATGGTAGCACATGTTGCAAACCCTAGCATTTTGATTCGAATCGAATTCGAATCGGGTTCTAATTTGGGCTAATTTAGAACCAATTTGAGCCAAATTGGATTTGGTCTTGAAGTGGGTTCGAAGTGTTTTAATTGGGCTTGCTGTTGGGTGCCAAAAACCAGGGAACCACATGCCTAAGAGTCTCTCTCTTGGCGTGTGGATTTGAATCCATGCGCATGAACCACATGGCGCATGGATGGAGTTGGCGCAACCTTTAGATAAGGCCTTTCCTATTTTTTCTCCATGACTTTTATTCTATGAATGATTTTTAGATGACTTAGGAGGCACCTAAGAGTCCTTATAAGTATTAAACTCTTCGTAGAAAAATTAGGAGAAGTGGTAAGAATTTAAATCCATGCGCATGTGTCACATGGTGCATGGATGAGAGATGATGCCCCTTAACTTGGTCTATCCTATTTTTCTCCATGACTTTTATTCTATGAATGTATTTCAGATGTCTTAGGAGGCACCTAAGAGTCCTTCTGAGTATTAAAGATATCATAAAAAAATAGGAGAAGGGATAAAGATTAAATCAATGCGCCACCCCTTGGAAGTGCCCCTTTGAAATTTCAAATGGGGAGATAAGTTTTAACTTATCCACGCCCCTTAATCTCTTGCACCATTCTTCAAGTTGGCACCATCTATCTTGGCCATTGGATGGGCTTCCTTCCAGATCCAAAGGCATGGGTTGATGGCGCCAATAAGAGAAGCTTTGTGACTTCTCATCTGAACACCGTAAGTTAAGATCGAAGAGTCTTTCTGAAATAAGGCATCTCTTCAACCCAACTTTGATGTAAACATGGCATTTCTTAATTTATGGGGTATGAGAAATAGACAAGAGGCATGAGATAAATTGTCAGAGGGCGTGAGATATTTTGGATTGCACCTTTATGTGCAATATAAATAGGGGTGCACGCCGAGGAGTCTGTGTGATTTAGAAATCTTCTTTCTTTCTTACAAGAGGCTCTGCTTGTCCAATTTTCTTTATTCTTTCTCTCTAGTCTAGATAATATCCTGATAAAGGACAAGAAATCTTCCAAAAGGCTTAGAGAATTGGAATAAAAATTAAGGAGACAAGGAGCAAGAAAGGAAGACAAGAAAAGGTCCAACAGTGTAACAGCAAAGCCAAGAAAAGAGGTTCCGCCCAAATTGCATTTAAATTTTGATAAATCAGAATTTAATTGCAAAGTATTTTTAAATAAGTGCTAGTGGGTTGGTCGAGTCCTCGTATGGATCAACGTTGGAGGGTGAACATGTGGGCACCTGGTGGAAACCCAGACAGATTGCTGCCGGCAACTAAGCACAAATCAGGGTTTAGCGATAAGAGGTATGTTTCTATATCTTTTATTTGATATTAATGCATATTATATGGTTTAATTTCTGATAAGGTGATCTTGGAGTTACGTTTTATTTTTATGATTTCATAATAATTGCTTTGAAATCTGTGCTTTCGCCATTGCATTAAAACCTTTCAATTAAAACTCTTCGATCTGATCGAGGAGGTGAATACCTTTCCAATGAGTTTCTGACATATCTTGAGGAGAATGGGATTCTTTCTCAGTGGACTCCTCCTGGAACACCACAGCTTAATGGTGTGCCTGAAAGGAGGAATCGGACTTTGTTGGACATAGTTCGATCCATGATGGAGTTTGCTTGTCTATCGATCTCCCTTTGGGGATACGTGCTTGAATCGGCTTGTTACCTTCTAAATAGGGTTTCGAGTAAGTCTGTAACCAAAACGCCATATAAGATATGGATAGGACGTAAGCCAGTACTCTCGCACCTTAGGGTTTGGGGGTGTCCGACTTATGTTAAATATTTAATTACGGACAAGCTTAGACCTAGGTCTGACAAGTGTTATTTTATAGGGTACCCAAAAGAGACCAAAGGGTATTATTTCTACCTAGTTGATGAGCAAAAAGTGTTTGTCAGCCTTATGATAATCTTTTTGAAAAAGAAGTTCCTTGGTGAAGGGACTGTTGCCTCTAAGGTCGAACTTGAGAAAGTTCGACAGGTGGAAAAACTGACACAAGTAGTTGAACCTGAATCGGATTTGGTTAGATCAGATCTGGAGCCCATTATTATGCACCCTTAAGGTGGTCTGGTAGAGTACCACATCAACCAGACAGATACTATGGTTTCTTGGTCCTAGATGGCGATCCTGTCGAACTTGATGAAAATGATGAGGATCCGATCACCTACATGGATGCAATGTCGAACTTGATGAAAATGATGAGGATCCGATCACCTACATGGATGCAATGCAGAGATCTGACTCTGAGAAATGGCTAGAGGCCATGAAATCCGAAATGGAGTCCATGAAGGTCAACGATGTGTGGACATTGGTTGACCCACCCGAAGGAGTAAAATCCATAGGGTGTAAATGGGTCTTCAAAAGGAAGAGGGGCACAGACGGAAAGGTAAAAACCTATAAAGCTGTCTGGTTGCCAAGGGATATCGTCAACGTTATGGTATAGACTATGACGAGACATTTTCTCCTGTGGCAATGCTCAAATCCATTTGGATTATGCTTGCGATAGCTGCCCATCTGGACTATGAAATCTGGCAGATGGATGTGAAGATAACTTTCCTAAATGGAGAGCTGGACGAAGAGGTGTATATATTACAACCTGAAGGATTCACATCCACAGATGAGTCTAAGGTGTGCAGGCTACAGAGGTCCATTTATGGACTTAAGCAGGCATCCTGGAGTTGGAACATACATTTTGATAGGACGATCAAGATGTATGGCTTCGTTAAGAATGGAGAAGATCCCAGCTTTTATAAGTGGGCTAATGATCCAGTAGTAGTATTCTTGTATTGTATACGGATGATATTCTCTTAATCGAAAATTATTGATGCAGAATTTCGTCGAGGTCGGAGAAGCTGGAGCTGGGTTGACTGCGGTCACCGTCGGGACCTGCAAAGAAAGTCTAAACCAGAGTTGGGGGTGCTCTGGCAAGACCCTCCGATGCTCAAATCAGTACTCTGCTTCAACAGAAATGGAGAGCTCGAGCAAAAATTTTGGCAGAGTTTTGAGATAGAGTTACCAGCTTAAAGGAAAACGTATCTGAGGGTCCTTATTTATAGATGGAGGGGGCATCCGATTGACAGTGACGCCCGTAACCACCTGACAGTGGGCTATTCAGGGCCGTCTGGAGTTTGTTACGAAGAGTAGTGGTGCCAGGGGTCGTTTAGGGCCACGTGGAGTTGGTTACGGAGAGTGGAGTAGTGGCTGTTGTCGCGACTTGCCAGAGTGTAGTCGAGTCGTGTGGAATCTGCTGCAGGGAGTGGAGCAGGGTAGTGGTCTTCATCGTGGCTTGCCAGAGAGTGGTGGAACCGTGTGGAATCTGTTGTAGGGAGGGGGCAGCTCTTGTCGTGACTTGTCAGAAAGCTCGGATCCATCGGCTGGAGCTCGGCTGGGACATCTAATGGAGTGGGATGGCTCTCTATTGTTGGTCTGGAAGAAGCTCGGATGTCCCTGAAGCTACTGACGAGTCTATTATTATCGGGTACCTTAGGCGCTGATACTACAGGTGGGGGTCACCTGTTGTAGAAGCTCGGACAGAGACTTTTCGTTGGTGAAGCCCGATAGGAATCCGATTGCTAGAGAAGTCCGTCTGGGATTCGCCCGATGTGGAAACTCGTTTGAGGATGATCCGTTGGGGAAGTGTGGTTTCATAAAGGATCTGGCGGAGGGTCGGCTGGTGATGGACTTTGGATGGCATTGGGGAGGTTCGACAGACATCGGAGGCAATCGATTGTTGTAGGAATTTAGCTACTGGAGCCCGATCATCGTAGAAGCTCGTCCAATATCCAACCACTATGGAAGTTTGGTTGAAGGTCGGTTGTCGCGGGATCCGACTACGAAGAAGCTCGGTTGAAGTCTACCTGTAATGGAAGTTTGGAAAGAACATGTTTACAGCAGAGGCTCGGATGGGACTTGCTTACAGTAGGGGTCCGAGGTAGGCCGCCCGTTGTAGGGTTCGGAGTAGACTGCTCGCAGCAAGAGTTCAGGGCGAACCATTTGTAGTGGAAGTTCGGAGTAGGCCGCTCGTGGTAGAAGTTTGACTATCGTAGGAGCTCGACTGGAATCCTAAAGGCGATCGACCATCGTAGAAATTTGGAAGGAGTCTGGTTATCATAGAAATCTCATTGTCGGGGAAGCTCAGATGCTAACGAAGCTCGTAAGAAGTTCGAGGGTAGTCGATTGCTGTAGAAGAATGGCTAACAGCGAGGCTCAGAGGGCCTTTGGGGCGGCCTAATGAGTGAACGCAGAAGCCCATCGTCGAAGAAGTTCGGACGGTCGAGGAATTCGGAGAGGCATCGTGTACAAGGTTGGGAGCCGGAGGAGCCCTGAAGGATCAGTCCTCTGTAAACCTCGATCGGGGGGGGGGGGCACTTTATACCCAATAGGAATGATATCCCTACATTACAGGGAATAAAGATTTGGATGTCGTCACAGTTCTCCATGTAGGATTTGGGAGAAGCTTCCTACATCCTAGGGATGAGGATCTATAAGGATAGATCTAAAAGGTTGCTTGGCTTATCCCAGTCCACATACATTGATACTATGCGGAAGAGGTTCAGCATGGAGAATTCCAAGAATGGCTATCTATCGATAGGCCATGGAATTTCTCTCTCGAAGAGGGATTGTCCGACAACACCTCAAGAGAGAGAGCATATGGGTAGAATTCTATATGCTTCGACAGTGGGATCTATCATGTATGCCATGACATGTACACAACCAGATGTGGCATACTCACTAGGGATAGTGAGTAGATACCAATCTGATCCAGGGAAGAATCACTGGAAGGTTGTTAAAACCATCCTGAAGTATTTAAGAAATACTAAGGACCAGTGGCTTGTTTATGGTGAATCAAACTTGAGACTTATAGGGTTTACAGACTCTAGTTTCCAGTCTGATCATGATGACAGCAAGAATGTGTCGGAATTTATTTTTACCCTTAATGGTGGTGCTGTCTGCTGGAAAAGTTCCAAGCAGCACACTGTGGCTGATTCAGTTTGTGAGGTGGAGTATGTCGCTGCATCAGATGCTGTCAAAGAAGTGGTGTGGCTGAAAAAATTCATCACTGAGCTTGGAGTAGCACCCTCCCTTGTTGATCCAGTTCTGCTCTACTGTGACAGCTCTGGAGCCATTGCTCAGGCGAAGGAACCGAAGGCACACCAGCGGACGAAGCATATTCTACACCGCTAAGATCTCATCCAAGAAATCATGGATCGAGGTGACGTCGACCTTCAGAAGATCGACGGAAAGAAGAACCAGACCGATCCATTCACTAAAACCATTACGGTGAAGGAGTTCGATGACTTCAAGTCGAAGATGGGTATTAGATACTGCACCGATTGACTTTAGGCCAAGTGAGAGATTGTTGGAAATAGTATCCCAAAGCCAATCGTCAGCCTATTGATGGTTGTACTCCTTTTTGTATTAGTATACGAATTATAAATAAATAAAAGTGATTTTGATATTTTTCATCACAAATTATTTCATCTTTTAATGAACTCCTGTGTTGTGGTGAAGTCTTTAGGACTATTTAGACTCGACAAAGGAGGATTTGTCATTTAGTCCTTAAACCTTTTGCTACCTGTTGGGTATAAAATACCCACAGCCGAAGTCCTTAGTGGAATCGACTACATGACAACTTCGCCCGGGCTCCTACGGGAGCCGGGCTCCGTCACCGAGAACTCCAACAGCTTCAGCCGCAAGCAGACTCTGCCCGGACTCCTACGGGAGCCGGGCTCCGCCGTCGACATCGACTACAGGACAGCTCCGCTCGAACTCCTACGGGAGCCGGGCTCCGCCGCCGACATCGACTACAGGACAGCTCACCCGGACTCCTACGGGAGCCGGGCTCCGTCCTCAGCATCAACCGCTGGTAGGCCTCGTCCGGACTCCTACGGGAGCTGGACCTCCCCTCTGACTTTAATTGCAGGGAGACTTCGCCCGGACTCTTATGGGAGCCGGGCTTTATCCTCGACGCCAACAGCTTCAGCCGCAAGCAGACTCCGCCCGGACTCCTACGGGAGCCGGGCTCCGCCACCGACATCGACTACAGGACAGCTCCACCCGGACTCCTACGGGAGCCGGGCTCCGTCCTCAGCATCAACCGCTGGTAGGCCTCATCCGGACTCCTACGGGAGCCGGACCTCCCCTCTGACTTTAATTGCAGGGAGACTTCGCCCGGACTCTTATGGGAGCCGGGCTTCATCCTCGACGCCAACAGCTTCAGCCGCAAGCAGACTCCGCCCGGACTCCTACGGGAGCCGGCTCTGCCGCCGACATCGACTACAGGACAGCTACACCTACACTCCTACGGGAGTCGGGCTCCGTCCTCAGCATCAACCGCTGGTAGGCCTCATCTAGACTCCTACGGGAGCCGGACCTCTCCTTTGACTTTAATTGCAGGGAAACTCCGCCCGGACTCCTATGGGAGTCGGGCTTCATCCTCAATTCCAACAGCTGCAAGCAGCCTTCGTCCGGACTCCTACAGGAGCCGGACTCCACCGACAACGTCAACCGCAAGCGGACTCCCCCGGACTCCTACGGGAGCCGGGCTCCATCCTCAACTCCGATCGCTGGTAAGCCCCCGTCCGGACTCCTACGGGAGCCGGACCTCTCCTTTGACTTTAATTGCAGGGAAATTCCACCCGGACTCCTACGAAGCCGAGCTTCGTCCTCAATTCCAACAGCTGCAAGCAGCCTTCGTCCGGACTCCTACGGGAGCCGGACTCCACCGACAACGTCAACCACAAGCAGACTCCGTCTGGACTCTTACGGGAGTCGGACTCCGACCGCTGTCGAGCTTCAGCCAGCAGATCTGCACTCCCGGGCCACAATCACGGCCACGATCCTGCTCCACTTCCTGTGGCAGACTCCGCGCAGCTCCATCACTCCTGACAAGCCGCAGTAACGGTCGCAACACTGCTCCACTCCCTGTGACGGATCCCACGCCCACGCGGCTCCATTACTACCTGACAGGCCACGATAGACGGCCGCGATCCTACTCCACCTCTTACAACGGATATCACACGATTCTCCCATCCGCTGGCAAGATGCGACAGCATCCGCGCCCCACTTCCCCGGCAGATTCCACGTGGCACGCCCCAGTGATGCCACAGGTCTACTCCACTGCTCTTCGCAGTAGATTCCTCCTGACTATGAGCGGCCCACTACCAGACGGTTACAAACGTCGCCCTCAATCCGTTACCTCCTCCGCCTATAAAAAGGGGGACCCAGATACGTTATTCTATAAGCTCATTTCTTATTTCAAAATCTGCTAAATTCTTCGTTCGAGCACTCCATTCTTGTTGAGGCAGAGAACTGACTTGAGCGTCGGAGGGTCTTGCCGGAGCAACCCCACCTCTGGTTTAGACTTCCTTTGCAGGTCCCGACGGCGACCGCGACTTCCCCAACTCCAGCTTCTCCGACGCAAGCAGATTTTTGCACCAATAGGATTGGCACTAGAGGAAGGGCTGAACCCTCGCAGTACGCTTGTTCTTAAAGGAGTGTTCAACGGAGCCGCCTCCGATCGTCTCTCCGACACCCACTCCTAATTTTCCCCTGCGAGATCCACACTCGATGCCTCCATGCAAGGCGTCCACACGACGGTCCACGGCCTCCGCGGCCAGATCTCAGGCTCTGGCCTCCCCTCCTGTTTCCCAGCCTCCTCCTCCTCCGGTGGCGGCGGTCGGCGCGGAGCAATTTGACTTGCTGGCACAGTAGGTCAGAGGCCTCATCGAAGCTGTGCAAGCAATGTAGCAGCAGCAGCCGCAGGCGTCGGCGCACCCGAAAAGGGCATCTCCGGAATGTCAGAACCCGACGGCCGAGCGGGCCACCTGGGCCAGCCGCCCCATCCTTCCCGGGAAAACAAATCCGAGGGTAGAGAGCCCTCAATCGGACCACGACTCCACCCCTGGAAGATCCCTACCCCCACTCTGCCAGAGGACCCTTGAGACTCGAAGTCGAGAGGATTTTCTGGACCGAAGGCTCTAGGAGATGAACCGACGGATTGAAGAACTCCGCCACGCACCCCCCGCTCATGGTGAGGATATTTGTACTGACCCTCCCTTCTCTCAAATGATCATGCAGGAACCGATCCTGCCAAACTTCAAGCTTCCCCAGTTCGAAAGCTACGACGGGACTTTGGACCCGGTTGATCATCTGGAGGCCTTTCGGACGATGATGCTGCTTCACGGTGCTCCTGACGCCATCTTATGCCGGGCTTTCCCATCTACTTTGAAGGGAGCAGCAAGGAACTGGTACTCGGCTTTGAAGTCGGGTACCATCTTTTCCTTCGATCAAATGAGCCACCAATTTGTGGCCCATTTTGTCAGCAGCCGGTGCCCCCGGAAGGGTTCGGAGTCCCTCATCAACATCAAGCAGAGGGAAGGGGAGTCCATACGGGCCTACGTCAACCACTTTAACATCGCGGCGTTGGAGGTCCGAAACTTGGACCAATCAGTTGCCATGGCCGCCCTGAAAGGTGGCCTTCAGAAGAATGATCTTTTGTTCTCCCTGGAGAAGAAGTACCCCAAGAATTTTGCCGATTTACTGGCTCGGGCTAAAGGATACGCCCGAGCGGAAGAAGCCTTCAAAATGAAGGACAAAGAGACAGCAAGGAGCGGCAAGCGGGAGATTCGAGCAAGCCCGCAGTTGAGAAAAGGCCAAAGGAAGCCCGACCGCATTCCCGATCCCCTCCTGGACATAAGCGCACCCATACTCCACCCCGGACATGCAGGCAGAGAAGCCCGGACTGCGGGGTTCGACGGGGCTCCCCACCAGGGAGATTTCGCAACTACGCCCCCCTCAACGCCTCGAAGGCCCAGGTATTAATGGAGGTCAGGGAGTAGCTCCCTAGACCGGAGAGGATGCGCACACACCCCGGGAAGCGCAACCCCAACAAGTTCTGCCTCTACCACCGCGACCACGACCACGACACAGAGGAATGCATCCAGCTCCAGGATGAGATCGAGGAGCTCATTCGACGAGGTCGACTCGACAGATTCATCCATCGTAGGCCTGAGGGTAGAGGAGACCGGCCAAGAGCCCTCCCACAGCCTGAACCACAGAGAAGGGAGGAGCAACCCGGGGACCGGCCTCCCATCGGGACCATCGACTCCATCACCGGAGGGCCTCAAGGAGGAGCGAGAAAACTGTAAATGTATCACTTACGATTTTACCTTGAATCTACTTTCCTTTCTACCTAACGTGCCCTTCCCACCTGGCGTGGATTTATTATGACTGGATATGATCCCTCCAAAAACAAAGCCATGTCAGGAACAGGAGGAGAACCTCGTCCTGACATGAGCAAAGTCAAAGGCCCGGTTCTCTTAGACCGGATGGGGGGAGAGGCCTTACAACGCCCTAATGTGCCCCCACAGCCATGTTAGGAACAGGAGGAGAACCTCATCCTGACATGAGCAAATCAAAGGCCCGATTCT
This sequence comes from Elaeis guineensis, assembly GCF_000442705.2. NCBI lineage: Eukaryota > Viridiplantae > Streptophyta > Magnoliopsida > Arecales > Arecaceae > Elaeis > Elaeis guineensis. The sequence goes on from NC_026000.2 coordinate 98,220,027, forward strand.
TTTAGACCGGATGGGGGGAGAGGCCTTACAACGCCCTAATGTGCCCCCACAGCCATGTCAGGAACAGAGGAGAACCTCGTCCTGACATGAGCAAAGTCAAAGGCCCAGTTCTTTTAGACCGGATGGGGGGAGAGGCCTTAAAACACCCTAATGTGCCCCCACAGCCATGTCAGGAACAGGAGGAGAACCTCGTCCTGACATGAGCAAAGTCGAAGGTCCGGTTCTTTTAGACCGGATGGGGGGAGAGGCCTTACAGTGCCCTAACGCGCCCCCACAGCCAGGCTGGTAACGAGGGGAGAACCTCACACCGGCTCGAGCAAAATGGAAGGCCCGGACTCCTACGGGAGCGGGTTCCATTCACGATGCAAAGGAAGACTTCGCCCGGACTCCTACGGGAGCCGGGTTCCGCCTACAAGGAAGACTTCACCCGGACTCCTACGGGAGCCGAATTCCGCCTGCAAGGAAGACTTCACCCGGACTCCTACGGGAGCCGGGTTTCGCCCGCAAGGAAGACTTCACTCGGACTCCTATGGGGGCCGGGTTTCGCCTGCGAGGAAGACTTCACCCGGACTCCTACGGGAGCCGGGTTCCGTCCGCAAGGAAGACTTCACCCGGACTCCTACGGAAGCCGGATTCCACCTGCAAGGAAGACTTCACCCGGACTCCTACGGGGGTCGGGTTTCGCCCGCAAGGAAGACTTCACCCGAACTCCTACGGAGGTCGGGTTCCACCCGCAAGGAAGACTTCGCCCGGACTCCTACGGGAGCCGGGTTCTGCCTACAAGGAAGACTTCAGCCGGACTCCTACGAGAGTCGGGCTCCATCCATGACTTCTGCAGCAAGGGTTAATGGTGGCGAAACCTGATCGGCTAACAAGGTCAGATGAAAGGAAAAAGCCCCCTCCCAACGATGTCAACATCAGACAAGTCAGATGGCAAGAAAGGTTCAGCAGACACGATATTAGTGCAGCGCCGGACGAGGTAACGCAGAACGCTCTTTTTATTCCATTTTCGATATACACACTACAAAGCCAGGAAGGCCAAGGAAAGGAGGGCAAAACGACAAAAAGGAAGTAACTACATGATAAGACAAAAAGGCAAAAAGAGCTCTAAGGAGGCCCTGCTCCCTCTGACCTAGAGTTATCTATTCCGTCCCTCAACCAGGACTGCCTCAGATTCTCTATTTCTCCTTCTAGCTCTTCCCTCTTCCGCAGCGCATCCTGGAGCGCCCGACGAAGTTGCTGGCTCTCAGCCTCCGCTTCTCAATGCCTCTTCCTCAAAACTTCGAACTCTGCCTCGCGTCTGCGACGGCCCACCGCTCAAATGCCAGTTGGATCTTCACTTGTTGCAGCTCGGCTGTCTTCTCTCCGAGGGAGACAGAAATCCCTTCAACAGTGCCTCTCAGGGCTTGAAGCTCTTCAGAATCTTGGGCGGAAGTAAGCTGCGCCCTATTAGCCAGCTGCCTCTGGAGACAAACGACTTCGTCGGCCACCGTCCGGAATCTCCCTTTATACTCTTCCACCTGCCGGCGCCAGCTGGCCCGCTGCACGTCGTGGCTCATCTCGGCGTCTTGAAGCTGCTTCTGAAGGTCGGAGACCTTCTGCGACCACTTCTGTTCATCATCGACCCGGGCCAAGAGCCGGGATGAATTTCCTTCCAGCTAACCGATCTTCCTCTTCGCAGCTGACAGTTCCACCTTAAGGGCGCTGATCCTGGCTTCTTGAGCCCAAATACGGTCGCTGGTGCTCTTCTTGCACTCCTCGAGTTCCTTTGTGAAGTTCGCCTTCCTCCGGCTATAATCCATGATCGCCTTCACATGGAGACTCCGAAAGTGGGCGGCCTCAACGACGGCTTCAGAATGGCCTTCTCTCGATTTGCGGAGTTCGCCTTCCGTCTTCTTCAACTTCTTCATCAGGTGAAGGACCTCCTTTTTCAACCGCTGGATTGTCGATTTCAACGGGACCCCAGGGGCAAGGGGAGTGCTTCTGCAGGGCACTGACATCGGAAGGCAAAAGCATCAGGGAACGACTCATTGCAAGAGAAAAGCAGAAAGAAGGAGGAGGGGGAAGGAGAAGCCATCCACAACAAGAAATTCGACTTTATTGATTGAATAATTGTGAAGACAAACAGAAAGGAAATATTGCGACAAAATAAGGGCACAAGATCAGAGGTCTCAACCTCAGGGGCGGGAGGTGGAGAACTCGGCGTGGGGGGTACGACCGCAGTGGCGGCAGACGAGGGACCGGCCTCGTCTTCGGACTCCTCAAGGAAGCTGAGGTCGAGCTCGGGGAATTTGCTGGCCACCTTCTCTTGGCAGAGCTCGAACCCCTTGGTGAACGCCTCCTGGCCGAACTGGACATTCAGGTCCCTCATCTCCGCGGAGGCCTTGAATTCCTCCACCGCAAGGGCCCTGGCCTCCAAGACCAGGACCGGAGTTTGCTCGACCAAATGGGCGACCTCAGCCTCTGGCTTCCTCGCCGACTCCTCCAAGATCTGCCTCTCCTCCTCCCGGGCTTGCTTCTCTCTTTCCAGGGCCTCCTGGAGGGCGGCTACTTCAGCCGACTTTGCTTGGAGGCGGGCAACCTCGGCTTGGCAGCGTTCCTCCGCCTGGAGGATGTCCCTCTCATGCGGCTCACCACCTCGATATAGGCGAAGAGCTGGTGCCCAATCTGCAAGGATGGATAGAGAATTATGACAGAGGCTGAGTGACCGTATAAATAAAGATCCGTTTACCTCGAGGAAGGACCCCAAAGAGTCCCAAGCCCGCTGCTCAGGATCGGTGCGGTCGATCCTCTCCACGATGTCGGACAGGATGCAGCCGTCGATCAACCGCCTGATCAAGTCCCTATCGTTGAAGGGATTCTTTGATCCCTCCTCGGAGCAGACGGACTCGTCTACAGCAGCTCGGTGGCTACTCGCCCTGCGAGCCATCGATTTCCTCCTCCTCCCTGCGGCGGGCGCCTCCGTGGAGCGAACCCTCGGAGCGGGGGCCCCAGTCGGCGGGCTCCTCGAGGAGGCCTGGGGGGCCACTGGCTCGGCATCTGAGGGAATGTCGATGGCCGGGGCTGCCTGGACGGGTGCAGCCAAGCTCGTCTCCTCCGCCCTGGCCCTCTTCGCCGATCCGGAGGTCGCCGCGCCCTTTTCTTCTGAGCTCTCATGCCCCTAGCGAGCATCCGCGTTGCTTCGGCGTCCATTCCTAAAAAAAAAAAAAAAAAAAAAAAAAAGAAAGAGAAGAAAGAAGAAAAAGGAGAAAAAGAAGCAACACCGATCAATCAAGAGTCAAAAAAAAAAAAAAAGAAAAAAAAGAAAGAAAAAGAAGAGAGGGGGAATGAAAAAGAGGTAAAGAGAAAAAGAGGAGAAAGGCAAGAAAAGAAAAGATAAGATGAATACTCGTTGGATCCTGAGGGCTCAGGCCGATGTTGAAAAGAAGCTGCTCCCTCAGAAGATTAGAAGGGAAGGAGCGGGATAAGTTAGAAGCTTCTGGGCGGCCTGGAGGTCATCCTCCCCCAGGCTGGGAGCCCGACGGATAGAATCCCTCAGAGAGCCCCAAGGGGGTAGGCCCAGTTCCAGGGTCGGGCAGTGGACGAAGAGGTATTTCCCCTTCCAATTGTGGATCGAAGAAGGGGCGCCTTTCAGCAACCCCTTCTTACCGAACTGGGGGAGAAGTACCACCAGTCCTTCGCCGAAGGATGGCGTTTGAAGGTATAAAAATGCCTAAACAAGGAGAGAGACGGCTGAACCTCGACTACGTGGCAGAGGGAGAGAAACCCTATCAAAAACCTAAAGGAATTCGGGGCCACAGAAGCGAGGGAGATGTCCAAGAAGCGGAAGAGGGCAGCGACAAAGGAAGGAAGCGGAAGCCGGAGTCCGGCACGGAACGCTTCCTGATACAAACAAAAGCGACCGGGAGGGGGAGTGCTGGCCCGGTCAGAGGGGCCAGGTAGCTCCAGATCGTACTCCGGAGGAACTCCATACTGAACCCTTATCAGAAGGAGTTCCTCCGAAGTCGAGGAACATGGAATAACGCTCGGTGCGAAAATCGAGCGAAGCCCAGCCCCAGACGCTGGTTCGTCCACAGAGACAGGGACCTGGGGGTTTGAAGCAGAAGAACTCTCGGAACTGCTGGGAGTAGAAGAGCCAGAGGACATTTTGAGTAATTTCGAAGGGGGGATCTAAAGGACCCTAAAAAGACGGACCGAAAGGGGAGCGAGAGGCCGAAGACTAACTCGGAGGGATGCACAAAAGTAATGACGAGAAAAGAAACCCCTAGGCGGTGAGAGGAAGGTTGGCACTAACCTATATTACTCTGAGGGACATGAGGGACGAAAAATGGAGGCGCCTACGGCTCAAGAAGACGCTCACTGAAGCAGGGCTCTCGAAGAGAAGACAGACACTAGTGAGAACTCAGGAACGGAGTAGGACACCTAAAGGTGGGAGGACGGGTTTAAATAGACCCTGGGATCCGGCGCCATAATGATCGCGAATCCCCCAGGCCAGTCCGCATCCGACACGTGTCCCACTCCCCCTGACAGACGGCTAAAAGCGGCTGACGGTTGGCAGGATCATAATTGCACCGTACCTAGGCCAGTGTACCTCGGGAATTTTTAACGTCCCCTCGTACCGCTCCAATTCGAAAAGACTCCGGCACGCGCACATTTAATGCCAAAATATCTGGAGGCGGCAGTGCGCAGGATTCGAAGGATTGGTTTCGGCTGTGCCCATCTCTCTCTCTGTACTTCCTTCGTTTGAAATTCAAACTCGAAAGTAGGGGGACTGGTGTTGGGTATAAAATACCCACAGCCGAAGTCCTCAGTGGAATCGACTACATGAGAACTTCGCCCGGGCTCCTACGGGAGCTGGGCTCCGTCACCGAGAACTCCAACAGCTTCAGCGGCAAGCAGACTCCGCCCGGACTCCTACGGGAGCCGGGCTCCGTCGCCGACATCGACTACAGGACAGCTCCGCCCAGACTCCTACGGGAGCCGGGCTCCGCCGCCGACATCGACTACAGGACAGCTCCACCCGGACTCCTACGGGAGTTGGGCTCCGTCCTCAGCATCAACCGCTGGTAGGCCTCGTCCGGACTCCTACGGGAGCCGGACCTCCCCTCTGACTTTAATTGCAGGGAGACTTCGCCCGGACTCTTATGGGAGCCGGGCTTCATCCTCGATGCCAACAGCTTCAGCCGCAAGCAGACTCCGCCCGGACTCCTACGGGAACCGGGCTCCGCCACCGACATCGACTACAGGACAGCTCCACCCGGACTCCTACGGGAGCCGGGCTCCGTCCTCAGCATCAACCGCTGGTAGGCCTCGTCCGGACTCCTATGGGAGCCAGACCTCCCCTCTGACTTTAATTGCAGGGAGACTTCGCCCGGACTCTTATGGGAGCTGGGCTTCATCCTCGATGCCAACAGCTTCAGCCGCAAGCAGACTCCGCCCGGACTCCTACGGGAGCCGGGCTCCGCCGCCGACATCGACTATAGGATAGCTCCACCCAGACTCCTACGGGAGCCGGGCTCCATCCTCAGCATCAACCGCTGGTAGGCCTCGTCCGGACTCCTACGGGAGCCGGACCTCTCCTTTGACTTTAATTGCAGGGAAACTCCGCCCGAACTCCTACGGGAGCCGGGCTTCGTCCTCAATTCCAACAGCTGCAAGCAGCCTTCGTCTAGACTCCTACGGGAGCCAGACTCCGCCGACAATGTCAACCGCAAGCGGACTCCGCTCGGACTCCTACGGGAGCCGGGCTCCATCCGCACTCCGATCGCTGGTAAGCCCCCGTCCGGACTCCTACGGGAGCCAGACCTCTCCTTTGACTTTAATTGCAGGAAAATTCCTTCCGGACTCCTACGGGAGCCAAACTTCGTCCTCAATTCCAACAGCTGCAAGCAGCCTTCGTCCGGACTCCTACGGGAGCCGGACTCCGCCGACAACGTCAACCGCAAGCAGACTCCGTCCGGACTCTTACGGGAGCCGGACTCCGACCGCTGCCGAGCTTCAGCCAGCAGATCTGCACTCCCGGGCCACAATAACGGCCACGATCCTGCTCCACTTCCTGCGGTGGACTCCGTGCAGCTCCATCACTCCCTGACAAGCCGCAGTAATGGTCGCAACACTGCTCCACTCCCTGTGACGGATCCCACGCCCACGCGGCTCCATTACTACCTGACAGGCCACGATAGACGGTCGCGATCCTGCTCCACCTCCTACAATGGATATCGCACGATTCTCCCATCCGCTGGCAAGATGCGACAGCATCCGCGCCCCACTTTCCACAACAGATTCCACGTGGCACGCCCCAGTGATGGCCACAGGTCTACTCCACTGCTCTTCGCAGTAGATTCCTCCTGACTATGAGCGGCCCACTACCAGACGGTTACAAACGTCGCCCTCAATCCGTTACCTCCTCCGCCTATAAAAAGGGGGACCCAGATACGTTATTCTATAAGCTCATTTCTTATTTCAAAACTCTGCTAAATTCTCGTTCGAGCACTCCATTCTTGTTGAGGCAGAGAACTGACTTGAGCATCGGAGGGTCTTGCCGGAGCAACCCCACCTCCGATTTAGACTTCCTTTGCAGGTCCCGGCGGCGACCGCGACTTCCCGACTCCAGCTTCTCTGACGCAAGCAAATTTTTGCACCAACACTACCAAATGATATGTTGTTACCAAGGATGACAACGTTTATCAAGCATAGGTCGTTGTGTGCCATATGGGTTGGTTGTACTCTTAACCAAGGAGTGTGGAGACACTGGTATGGCATACAAGTGAGATGTAAGGATACATCTGCACTGAATGTGACCGACTCCGAAGCTTTTTCTGCTGTCAAGATTTGCTCTATGGGATATAGGTATAACTGTCCCTCCGACCTGAGACCGCCACAGTGACTTGCAAGCAACTCACTGCACTTAGACACTGGACTACCTGAATTTCTAATTCAGTGACAGAAGGCTGCTGGGTGTAGTCAAGTACTTGACTTGTCGGTGCGTATGTCAAGATGGGATTGACCACTCCAGTTCAGGAGCTGTGTACAGTCGTATTTCAATTTAGCAAAATCTTGGCCAGGGTAGTCCTAGTGAGGAGTCCTAGTGAGGAGTCACAGGACTGTTTGAGTTGAGCATGATTCAGATGATCTAATCAGAGTTGACAGTTTAACCTTGAGTCGTCCTAAACATAGGGGTCAAAAGGGATGAATTATACAGTAACCATATTCACGTAGGTTCTGAGTGTTGCAATTATGACTATTCAACCTATCCGGACATCGGATACCATTGCTAGATGGTCACTTTGATTAGTACCGGAATTGGTTCCTATGCTATCGACTTAGGTATGAACCTGCGGGGTCACAAACATTAGAGGTTTCTATCTGATCTGATGGCTAATGAGGAGTTCTAATACTAGTAGACTTTGAGTCCTACGTGTCTGAAACTCTGTGATCGAGAATCAAAATTATCTAATCACGAGTTCCACACATTTTGGGTACCGGGGTCAAGAGTCCTACTGGTTTGGGACTTTTTGATCAGGGTTTTGTTGTGATCCAGGTGGTGTGCCCAAGGCCCAGGGGACCAAGGCTAAGGCCAAGGTCCATCATTCATGAGGGCTTCATGGAGGCTCTAGGGCTAGTTGGGGCCTAGGTTGAAAGGCTATGGGCCTTTCGGGTTCTTGAGGTCTAGGTTATGTGGGCCTCAAGGGACCAACTCTTTATGGGCCAGGTCTGGGCCCAATATAGATGAGATTAGGTCGAGTCATGGGTGTACATAGGCTTGGGTTAACCTAATCTTCATAGAGTTGGTCAAGGGAGTTTTGGGTTTGGGTCACTTGACCCTGTATTTGTATATACATATACTTGTATAGGTTTGATTAAGCCAAGGAATACACAACTCTTTCTCCCAAGTTTCTCTCTCTCTTCTTCCTCTCTCTCCAGCAATTCTCCATGTCCCAGGAGCAAGAAACCCTAGGTTTCTTGCCACCAGGTCCCAAAAAGGCAGGTGAAGCAAGGAGGCGCTAGACCTCCTCCCCCTGTGTGCCATCATCAGATCTGCTCCCCCTCTCTTGCAGCCACTCAAACATTAGGTCCAAGACCTGGAATCTCTTGAGAAGAGATTGGTACAAGTCTCTCTCAGATCTGGAGTTGATCTGAGGTCGTTTGAGGTACGGGTGAGATCTCCATCAACAGATCTATAGGAAAGGCTGCAGTAGGATAGATCTGTAAGGTCCATCTCCATCTACCTTCTTTTCTATCTAGAATACCCTAATTCAAGATCTACAAATTGAAAGACCTCGGTCCAGGCCTGATCTGGTTGGGTACCAGATCTTGAATTTTTTAGAGGTGATTTCAGAGGCGTTCTTCATCTGGAACGAAAGGCTGATGAAGAAGACAGCAACCAGGCTGATTTCGTCAAGGGCCTTAGATTGAGTCCAGAGGTCTCTAGATTTGTTCGTTGCTAGTTCTACTACACCCAAGGTCCATGGGAGGAGCCAGGATTATGCTCCAATAGTTGGTATCAGAGCCACGGTGGTGAGGAAGCGTTTCAAGTGCGAGAAGTTGAAGATCCCAAGTGCTGAAAATTTTCAGCGAGGTACCATCAAGGTATATTCTACACTTCTTGAATTTATATTGCTTGTTTGGCTTGGGTCCAGTCATGGGCAGCAATATGAAGGTCAAGTTTGAGAAGTTTGATGGCAAGAAAAATTTTTCATGTGGAAAATCTGGATGGAGGATCTTCTGGTGCAAGCAGATCTGGATCAGGCTTTGGATGAAAAGCCTGAGGGAATGACAGATAGACAGTGGGCATCGTTTGAGAAGAAAGCATGCTCGGTGATTAGAGGATATTTGGTGGATGCGGCGTTGTATTCGTTGCTGGAAGAAAAGACCCCGAAGGGCCTTTGGTCGAAGTTGCACACCATGTATATGGGGAAGAATATGTGCAACAAGCTAATGCTGAAGAAGAGGTTGTACAATCTTCGGATGCAGAAGGGATTTGATGTGATTGGCCACATTCAGAGGTTCGACCAGTTGTGTACGGAGTTGATGAATATCGAGGTGAAGCTGGATGAGGTGGACAAGTCCCTGTTGCTTTTGTGTTCGCTGCCAGGATCATTTGACTCTTTGGTGACTACACTGCTCTACGGCAAGGAGACTCTGGAATATGAGGACATGGTCTCGGTGCTGAGGTCTAATGAGCAAAGAAAAAAGTTGACCAGAGATCGGGCTCCCAAGGAGGGTTTGGCAGTAGGGGAGAGGACAGGCAGAGGTAGAGGCAGAAGCAAGTCCAGGGGGCGGTCCACGTCCAGGAAGGGAAAGAAAGAGGTGAAATGCTTCAAGTGCAACAAGTTCGGGCACTTCAAGCGAGAATGTCCACTATGGAAGAGCAAAAAGGAAGAAAGAAGTGGCTCAGAATCAGTTAGTGCAGTTGCTGGGCAGTAGGTGGAGGATGATCTACTTGTGGTATCAGATGGTCACAGGCATTACACAGAGGAGTGGACACTAGACTCTGCGTGCTCACATCACTACACACCACACAGGTCTTGGTTTGCGACATACACCAAGACAGATGAGGGATCAGTGACTCTAGGTGACAATCATCCTTGCGAGGTGGCTGGGATAGGGACAGTCAGGGTGAGGATGTTTGATGGGATTGTGAGGACATTGACAAATGTAAAGCATGTCTCGGAGCTAGAAAAGAATCTGGTGTCACTAGGCTACTTGGAGCGCAGTGGATATAGCTTCAGCAGTAGGGCTAGAAGCGGAGTACTGAACATCTCCAATGGAGCTATGGTACTGATGAGAGGTAGGAGGTTGGATAATAACCTCTATCGTATGGAGGGATCTGTGGTGATCGGAGAGTCTGATGCAGTAGCTGCAGCACAGGACCAGCAGGGGGCTTACAGGATGTGGCACTACCGCCTAGGCCACATAGGTGACAAGAGGCTGAGGAGTTGAGCAGGAGAGGACTCATCTCTGATCTGGAGGATGGTGCTACAGGGGAGATCTATGAGCCTTGCCAAATGGAAAAGCAGAGGAGAGTTCAGTTTAACATCAGTACAGCCCGCAGTGCAGCCCCTCTGGAGTTAGTACACACGATGTGTGGGGACTAGCCCCAGTTTTAGCTAGGAATGGGGCCAGATACTTCATGATCCTGATTGATGATTTCTTAAGAAAACTCTGGATTTACTTCATGAGAGAGAAGTCAGAGGTCTTCACCAAGTTCAAGATCTGGAGAGTTGAGGTGGAGGAGCAGGGGGGAGCGTGAAGTGTCTGAGATCAGACAATGGCGGGGAGTACACCAGCAGAGAGTTCCAGGACTACTGTGAGGAGTGTGGGATCAGGAGATACTTCTCAGTTAAGGAGACTCCACAGTAGAATGGAGTGGCCGAGAGGATGAACAGAAACTTCTGGAAAAGGCACGATGCATGAGGCTGCAGGCAGGGCTTCCGAAGGAGTTCTAGGTTGACACAGTTGACACAGCGGGTTACTTGGTCAATCGATCACCTCACACTAGGTTGGATGGCAGGCTTCCAGAGTAGGTGTGGTCTGGGAGGACAGTTGGACTGGGCCATCTATGGGTATTTGGGTGCACGGCCTATATAAACATTGGAGCTGGTGAGCAGAGCAAGCTAGATGCCAGATCACGCAAGATGGTGTTTCTAGGCTATCCACGAGGAGTCAAGGGATACAGGCTATGGGATCCCTTAGAAAAGAAGCTCATCATTAGTTGGGATGTGACTTTTGATGAGGAGTCAGTCCTACGGAGGCGAGCAGGCATGGAGGAGCAGTAGGAGCAGGAGGAGGTCCAGCAGGGCGCTGCTGGATAGCTTACCTCTTTGATTTTGCCTCTTGTAGGTACTACGGGAGGACATGACATTCAGGTGGATAACCTACCTAAGGTGTCTCCACAGGTGGAGAAGACTCAGACGGATGATCAAGGTGGAGAAGTCCAGTAGGAGCGAGCTGGATCGAGGACTGATATCGTTGTTGCCCTACACAAGCTCAAGAGGACCATCAGGCAATCGGACCGATATGGCTTTGAGGAGATGCTATCATATGCCCTGGTGATAGTGAATGGAGATCCATATACGTATCAAGAGGTTATTGAGAGCCAGGACAGAGAGCGGTGGGTCCAGACGATGTCTGAGGAGATGCAGTCTCTCTACCAGAACCAGATGTGGTGATTGGTGCAGTTGCCACAGGGGAAGAGGCCCATTGGCTGTAAATGGGTCTACAGTCGCAAGGAAGGGCCTTCAGAGTAGGGAGGTATCAGATTCAAGGTGAGGTTAGTGGCCAAGGGATACTCCCAGAAGGAAGGCATCGACTTCAGCGAGGTCTTCTCTCCCATCATCAGACATACTTCCATCAGGGTGTTGCTAAGATTGTAGCAGCTCAAGATTTAGAGCTGGAGCAGATGGATGTCAAGACGGCATTCCTCCATGGGCATTTGGAGGAGAGGATTTACATGGAGCAGCCACCTGGTTTCAGGGATCTAGGATCAGAGGGAAAGTTTTGTTTGTTGCAGAAGTTGCTGTACGGGCTGAAGCAGTCACCGAGGCAATGGTACAAGCGGTTCGACTCCTATGTACGCAACATTGGACTTTCTAGGTGCGAGTTTGATCCCTGTGTTTATGTTCAGTCTCTTGAGGATGGTTCTAGGGTGTTCCTACTCTTGTATGTGGATGATATGCTTATAGCATGCAAGAGTAGGAAGGTTGTGCAGGATCTGAAGGCATCCTTATCTCGGGAGTTTGAGATGAAGGATTTAGGCCCTGCAAGGAAGATCCTAGGCATAGAGATTTTCAGAGATCGAGCCTGAAGGGTGCTGCATTTATCTCAGAGGGGCTACATACAGAAGGTCTTAAAGAGATTCGGGATGAAGGGAGCAAAGTCGGTGAAGCTGCCACTTGCCGGTCACTTCAGACTCTCGAAGACCATGGCACCACAGACTGAGGTGGAGGCTCAGGAGATGGAGAAGTTCCTTATGCTTCAAGAGTTAGGAGCTTGATGTATGCGATGGTCTGCTGTAGGCCAGACATCGCTCATGCAGTGAGTCAGGTTAGCAGGTTCATGGTGCAGCCTGGCAGGGAGCACTGGAGAGCTCTGAAGTGGATATTCAGATACCTGACAGGTTTAGTTGGAGTTGGCATCTGCTACGGACAGCGAGGAGGTGCAGTGGGATACTCTGACATGTCCAGGGTGGCTCAGGGGCTGATTGGCGGTTATGTAAATGCAGACTTCGATGGAGATGTGGATACCCGGAGGTCTACGACTGGCTTCATCTTTAGCCTGTATGGAGGTCCTATTTCTTGAAGATCGATTCTGCAGCCTATCATGGCACTATCCACTACAGAGGTGGAGTACATCAGGCTGACAGAAGCAGCTAAGGAGGTAATTTGGCTGAAGGGTTTGTTGACGGAGATGGGCCTTACTCAGGAGGCCATTAGAGTGCACTGTGATAGCCAGAGTGCACTTCTATTAGCACAGAACTCAGTCTATCATGCAAGGACAAAGCACATCAACATTCAGTATCATTGGATCAGGGAGCTTATGGAGGATGGCGAGGTGGAGCTAATAAAGGTACACACCAAGGAGAATCCAGCTGATGTACTTATAAAGATACTTCCATGGGACAGCTTTCAGAGATGTGTTGAGCTGATGCAGCTGATGGACAGAGTGGAGCTGGTTGAGGCCTTGGGACATCAAGGTGGAGATTGTTGTGATCCAGGTGGTGTGCCCAAGGCCCAGGGGACCAAAGCTAAGGCCAAGGTCCATCATTCATGAGGGCTTCATGGAGGCTCTAGGGCTAGTTGGGCCCTAGGTTGAAAGGCTGTGGGCCTTTCGAGTTCTTGAGGTCTAGGTTATGTGGGCCTCAAGGGACCAACTCTTTATGGGCCAGGTCTGAGCCCAAGATAGGTGAGATTAGGTCAAGTCATGGGTGTACATGGGCTTGGGTTAACCTAATCTCCCATAGAGTTGGTCAAGAGAGTTTTGGGTTTGGGTCACTTGATCCTATGTTTATATATACATATACTTGTATAGGTTTGATTAAGCCAAGGACTACACAACTCTTTCTCCCAAGTCTCTCTCTCTCTTCTCCCTCTTGCTCCAGTAATTCTCCACACCCCAGGAGCAAGAAACCCTAGGTTTCTTGCCGCCAGGTCCCAAAAAGGCAGGTGAAGCAAGGAGGTGCTAGACCTCCTCCCCCTGTGTGCCGCTTACCAGATCTGCTCTCCCTCTCTTGCAACCACCCAAGCATCAGGTCCAGGACCTAAAATCTCTTGAGAAGAGATTGGTACAAGTCCCTTTCAGATCTGGAGTTGATCTGAGGTCATTTGAGGCACGGGTGAGATCTCCATCAACAGATCTACAGGAAAGGCTGCAGCAGGACAGATCTGCAAGGTCTATCTCCATCTACCTTCTTCTCTATCTAGAATGCCCTGATTTAAGATCTACAAATTGAAAGACCTCGATCCAGGCCTGATCTGGTTGGGTACCAGATCTTGAATTTTTTAGAGGTGATTTCAGAGGCGTTCTTCATCTGGAATGAAAGGCTGACGAAGAAGACAGCAACCAGGCTGATTTCGTCAAGGGCCTTAGATCGAGTCCAGAGGTCTCCAGATTTGTTTGTTGCTGGTTCTGCTGCACCCAAGGTCCGTGGGAGGAGCCGGGATCGTGCTCCAACAGGTTTCATATCGATGGACTCTGATGCCCGATTGCCCATCGAATTTGGACTCAGTATTTATGAGAGGTTTAATTAGTGATTTGATCACTAATTAACTCAATTTGATTGAGTAATTATTTTTGGATCAAGTCCAATTGAATTGGATTCAGTTAGGTTTGACCCGATTAGGTTAGGTGTTGACCTAATCACTAAGGTGTATTGATCACTGATTTGATCAGGGGTTGGACTTAATCAATTTCTGATTTGATTAGAATTTTATTGAGCCTAATTAAGCCTAATTATGTTGGATTTAATTTAGTCTAATTGTGTCTAACCTATTTTAATAAGGTTGGTTCAATTGGAGTTCAAACCACCTTGACTTTTCTCCTGCGCCACCTCACTTCATCTGTGCCCATTTGAATTCATGAGAAATGAGTTCTCACAATTTTTTCCCACACAGAAGCCATCCCACACCCCTTCTTTGTGCACTATTTTGAATGAATAAGGATGAGATTGGTTGGCCATTCAAATTCAAAAGATGTTTGAATTTGAATGGATAACAAATCTCTACGCCCACCCTTTATTTTGTGTGCCCCTTCTTCCATACGAGAAAAGGTTTCTCGTGTAAACTCTCCATGCACAAGAGAGCCCACGCCCCTCTCTTCTCATGCATAGAGTGGATAGGAATGAGTTGGTTGGTATTTGAATTCAAATTTGATTTGAATTCAAATGAGCAACCACTTCTCTTTATCCTCTCATGCGGTAAAAATGCTACAAAGATGTGGTCTTGCATCGTTTTAAAAAGGAGATAAGATAGGATGTGTGCACAAGACATCTGAGAGAGAAGGGTGGCATAAGAGAGCTTTTCTGTGTGAGAAAAGAAAAGAAAAGGAGAGAAAAGAAAGAAACAAGTGGGCGCAAGTTTTTTCAGAGTGTACCCTAGGGTTTTGGCTTAGGGTTCGAGAAGTGAGAACGTGAGCTACGAGTGTCGTGAGTCCACCAAACTTCAGGAAGAGCATCATCAACCTCTCAAGTGTATCTGTTGACGATCTGGAGCATCCGAGGAGTCGGTAGATCAAGATCGAAGGAGTTCGATCAACATCGGCCATCAAAAGGGTTCATCAGCCACGAACTAGTATTCGTGAGGAGCCGATCAGATCGGGAGCTTCGTGTGGATGATCCACAGAAGCCAGACACACTATGTGCTGCATTGCAATGATCAGACCCTTCCGACGGTGATCAGATTGCGACGATCGACTACCCGCACAAAGGTAATGTGTTTTGAACACATAACAGTAAAATATTTACTATAGAATTTGAATTTCAAATTTAAATGCATGCTATGTATGTATCATATTTAGATCCTTGTGTAAGATTTATACATGTTAATTAATTAGATTAATTAATAATTTCTGCTGTAAAATAATAATTTTGAAAAAGTTTAAAATTATCGTTTTACCTCTACACTCAAATTTCACTACAGTGGGAAGGCTTCTGCATGGGAGAAAATTTACGAGAACTTGTTTCTCGTGAATTCAAATAGGTGTAGGTGAGGTGAGGTGGCGCAGGGAGATAAGTCAAGGTGGTTTCAAATCTAATTGAACCAACCTTATTAAAATAGGTTAGGCACAATTAGACTAAATTAAATCCACACAATTAGGCTTAATTAGGCTCAATAAAATCTTAATCAAATCAAGAATTGACTAAGCCCAACCCTTGATCAGATCAGGGACCAAACCACCTCAACGATTAGGTCAACTCTTAACCTAATCAGGTCAAACCCAACTGAATTCAATTCAATTGGACTTGATTCAAAAATAATTACTCAATCAAATTGAGTTAATTAGCGATCAAATCACTAATTAAACCTCTCATAAATACTGAGTCCAAATCCGATGGGCAATCGGGCATCAAAGTCCATCGATATGAAATCTTGATCGAAGAGTCCCAAACCAGTGGGACTCTTGACCCCGATACCCAAAATATGTGGAACTCATGATCAGAGAATCCTGATTCTCGATCACAGAGTCTCAGACACGTAGGACTCAGAGTCCCCAAGCATTAGGACTCTTGGTCGAAGAGTCTCAGTCCAGTGGGACTCTTCACCAGCCATCAGATCAGATAGGAACCTCTAATGTGTGTGACCCTGCAGGTTCGAACCTAAGCCAGTAGCACAAAAACTAATTTTGTACAAATTGAAGTGACCATCTAGCAATGGTACCCGATATCCGGATAGGTCGAATAGTCGCAATCGCAACATTCAGAACCTACGCGAATATGGTTACTGTATAATTCATCCCTTTTGACTCCTGTGTATAGGATGACTCAGGGTTAAACTGTCAACCCTGATTAGATCATCCGAATCATGCTCAACTCAAATAGTCCTATGACTCTTCACTAGGACTATCCTGGCCAAGGTTTTGTTAAATTGAAACACGATGTACACAGCTCCTGAACTGGAGTGGTCAATCCCATCTTGACACATGCACCGACAAGTCAAGTACTTGACTACACCCAACAGCCTTCCGTCACTGAATTAGAAATTCAGATAGTCCAGTGCCTAAGTACAGTGAGTGCTTGCAAGTCACCATGGCGGTCTCCAGTTGGAGGGACAGTTATACCCATATCGGAGCAAATTTTGACAGTAGAAAAAGCTCCAGAGTCAGTCACGTTCAGTGCAGATGTACCCTTATATCTCACCTATATGCCATACTAGTGTCTCCACACTCCTTGATTAAAAGACAACCAACGCATATGGCACACAACGATCTATGCTTGATAAACGTTATCGTCCTTAGTAACAATGTATCATTTGGTCGCGAACAGGTTTAAGGACTAAACGATAAATCCTCCTTTGTCGAGTCTAAATAGTCCTAAGGACTTCACCACAACACAGGAGTTCATTAAAAGATGAAACAATTTGTGATGAAAATGCCAAAATAACTTTTATTTATTTATAATTCATATACTAATACAGAAAGGAGCACAACCATCAACAGGCTGGCGATTGGCTTTGGGACATTATTTCCAACACACCAAACTTCAGGGAGAGCTTCATCAACCTCTTTACTATCTCTGCTGATGATTCGAATCATCCAAAGAATCGACAGACACCGATCGAAGGAGTTCGATCAGCATCAGCCGTCGAAAGGATTCTGCAACGAACTAGCATTCGTGAGGAGCCGATCAGACCGAGAGCTTCGTGTGGATGATCTATGGAGGCCAGACATACTGTGTGGAAGTATTGCAATGATCAGACCTTTTCGACGGTGATCAGACTGCGGTGATCAACTACCTGCACGAAGGTAATGTGTTCTGAACACATAACAATAAAATATTTACTGTAGAAGTTTAAATTTTAAATTTAAATACATGCTATATATATTATATTTAGATCCTTGTATAGGGTTAATACATGTTAATTAATTAGATTAATTAATAATTTTTACTGTAAAATTATAATTTTAAAAATATTTTAAAATTATCGTTTTACCCCTGCACTGAAAAGACCCACATTATTTGCTTATTAAAGGAGCTAAACTTGTATTTCTTTGTCATTAACTCTTATACTCTATTTTTGTCTTGATCTTTATTTTTGGAAGGACTCCAAAACTTGGATAGATTGATCCGAACCTTGAATCGAATTGTATTGGGTTGGCTTGTACTCAAAAAATAAATGTTCTAACTTGGAATAGCTAGAGTCGGAGTTACCGATGTTGTATTCTTGTTGAATATATTTTAGTGGATTTAAATTCTCAAGTAGAAGCTTGAAGAGTGGATGTAGGTGCAAGGTTGGCACCAAACCACTATAAACCATGATTGTTTATGGTGTGCTTACTTGCTCTCTATCTAAATTTTTTTATTTTCTTGCATTCTTGTATCTCATTTCTACACTTTGCTTAAATCACTTACTACATATAACTTGGTTATTATTACTTAATCCTTATAGTTCTAGATTAACTTTAAAATTTTAAAAATCCAATTCACCCCTCCTTTTGGGTTGCATAGCTGGACAACAACAAGGGCTCATTGAGACCATGTTTATATGTCAGTCAAACTCCAGCAGCCTCACTGCGAGTAGTTGTACTATCACAGATCAAAAGACCATTCACACAACTATAGCATCGAGACAATCACTATCATTTGAGTAGAAATTCAAGTGATCTCTTGTATGGTTATGCTCAGTACTAGTTGTTCTCTAACAACTATGAAGGAACCAGATCTAGGGTTTCAGGGTTAGATCTTGAAACTTTTTCAAGATCAGGCAGCAGAAGACTAAAATATAAGAGCAAGAACTATATGTTTGAGTCTCTAGATCTAAGATCCTATTACATGATTATTACATGGCATTAAATCAAGAATTAAAATATAAAGAGCAAGAACTATATGTTGATCATATCAACATGTTTCTATACCACATCTAATGTATGTAAAGTATAATAGATCAGATCTATTACCTTGCAAGTTAGACATTCTAACTTTGCTGATCTGAGCTTGAGGATGATGTTGCATACCGCACACATGTCCAGTCTCTAGGAGTCATCCACACAAGCCCACGAATCACGATCAGAAGTCCTGGTCCAGGAAATCAGCACAGTATGCTAGTACTGCGCTGATCCTTCTTCGATGATCGATCAGATATCTTTTTCTTCTTGATTTGGACTCTTCCAAAGATGAGAAGAAAAAGAAAGAGTTTTAATCTGAGACACTCTCAAAAAACTCAAGATGGAGGAAGGAAAGAGGTGAACACAGGAACCCTAGAAGAAGACCCTCTTCTTCTTCTCTTTGCTCTCACCTAGGCACCTAGTCTTGTGTCTATTGTATCTCCACACCCCAACCTTTTTTCTCTTTAATTTTTTCATGCCCCAAAGGTCTCTCTCTTCTCTATTTTTTATAAAAATTTTATGAAAAAAATCATTTTAAATAAGGAGATATGATAGAGTCTTTATCTAGGTCAAATACCTAGTCAAGGATTATCCAAACATGGCAAGATAAGGGGTGCCCAACTCTTGGGTGCCCCCTCTTTTTTTTTATGTGTGGACCACCAGCAAAGAGCACATATTATGTGCCATAAAATTCATAAAAATCTTAGAAAAAATCTAGATAAAATCAGTGCCATAAGGAAAGGGTTTTGGTTTCCTAAAACTATATTTCAAAGAATTTGAAATCCAAACTAATTCCTACTTTGACTTGATCCACAACCACTTTCCATGTAAGAGAGAAAGAGAGGAAAGTTTTGGGTGTGTGTGAAGACTTGAGAGAAAAGTTTTATCGCATAAAATAAGAGAGAGTGGGCATGGGATAAGAGAGAGTGGGCGTGGGGGCTAAATTGGCACAAGGTGGAATCCTAGTCTTACTAGGATTCAATCTATGTCTTGTTCCAATCTGGGTTCTCAAATCAAATCAATCAAAACCAAATTAATCCAATTAAAATAGGTTTTAACCTAATTAAAAATCTAATTTAATCAAATTAAATTAAATTTAAATCTAATTTAATTTTTTAATTGAATTAGAAATTAGGCTGATCCAAGTCCTAATTGAACTAGGACTAGTTTTTTCTTGCACTTGGCTTATCTAATAAACCAATTGGACTTGATCCAATCAAGCCCAAACTAAAACTAATTAAATCATATTCAATTAGACTTAATCTCAGCTTATTGGCTTAATCAAATTAAGTCAATTAGTAATCAAATTGCTAATCGATCCTCCTGCAACACTTGCACTAGGTTAAATGTCAATCATATTGATCGTTTAACCCTAGAACGATTCTTAATCGTTGATCAACCATCTGATCGGATCGTGAACTCTAATGTGTGTGACCTCATAGGTCCAAACCTTAGTTGATAATATAAAAATAAATTTCTATACCAATCGAAGTGACCATCTAGCAATGGTACCAGACGGTCGGATAGGTCGAATGTGTAGAACAACATCCTTAGAATCCATGCGATATAGTTTCCATATAATTCATCCCCTTGACCAAAATACTCATAGGACACCTCAGAGTTCAACTATCAACTCTGATCAGGTTGTCCACATTGTATTTCAAAATATCAAATCTATCTGATGGATTATCCTGGCCAAGGTTTTGCTAAATTGAAATACAACGACTCATTCTTCTCCAACTCTTAGAGTGGTCAATCCCATCTCGATCATACTCTGACTTTGCAAGTACTTGACTATGCCCAGAAGCTTTCCATCACTGAATTAGAAATTCAGTTAGTCTAGTACCAAAGCACAATGAGTTGCTTGCAAGTCACTGAGGTGATCTTAGGTCTAAGGGACACTTATACCTATATCCCATCAGAGACATTCTCGACAGCAGAATGTTTTGAAGTTGGTGACGTTCAATGATGATGTACCCTTACATCTCACCTGTATGCCATACCAGTGTCTCCACACTTCTTGGTTAAAAGGATAACCAACCCATATAGCCTACAGCGATCTATACTCGATAGAAGTTGTCATCCTTATTAACAGCCTATCATTTGGTAGTGAATAGTTTTAAGGACTAATCGATAAATCCTCTCTTTATCGAACTTAAATAGTCCTAAGGACTTCATCACAACAATGGAGTTCATTAGAAGATGAAAACTTATGATGAAAATATCAAAAATATATTTTATTTATTAACAAATCAATTATAATACAAGGTTACTCAACTGTCAACAGCTTGACGATTGACTTTTGAGATATATTTTCCAACAACTCCCTCTTGTCCTAAAGCCACTCAGCACAGTATCTAATACCCATCTTCGACTTGTAGTTGTCAAACTCCTTTATTGTCAGAGCTTTAGTGAAGGGGTCGGTCAGGTTCTCCTTTCCGTCGTTCTTCTGAAAGTTGACATCACCTCGATCCACGATCTCTCAGATCAGGTGAAAGCAACGCAAAATGTGCTTCGTCCGTTGGTGTGCTTTGGATTCCTTCACCTGAGTTATGGCACCAGTGCTATTGCAGTAGAACAGGATCAGACCATCGAGGGAGGGTGATACTCCGAGCTCAGTGATGAATTTTCTCAGCCACATAGCTTCCTTTGTGGCATCTGATGCTGTAATATACTCCGCCTCACAAACAGAGTCTGCCACAGTATGCTGCTTGAAACTCTTTCAGCAGATGGCTCCACCATTCAGAGTAAAGATATAACTCGACACGCTTCTACTGTCATCATGGTTAGATTGAAAGCTGGAATCTGTGAACCTCACAAGTTTCAGATCTGACTTGCCATAAACCAACCATTGGTCCTTAGTATTTCTCAAATACTTAAGGATGGCTTTAACCACTTTTCAGTAGTTTTCTCCAAGATCAAATTGGTATCTACTCACTATTCTTAGTGAGTATGCCACATCTGATCTTGTACATGTCATGGCATACATGATAGATCCACGGCAGAAGTATATAAGACTCTACTCATACGTTCTCTCTCTTCAGGAGTTATCGGATAATCCTTCTTAGAGAAAAAAATTTCATGACCTATCGGTAGATTGTCCTTCTTGAAATTCTCCATGCTGAATCTCTTCAGCATAGTGTCTATGTACGTGGACTGGGATAACCCAAGTATCCTTTTAGATCTATCTCTATAGATATTCATCCCTAGGATGTAGGATGCTTCACCCAAGTCCTTCATGGAGAACTGCGATGACAACCAAACTTTTTTTTCCTGTAGTGTGGAGATATCATTTCTGATTAAGAGAATATCATCCACGTACAAGATAAAGAATACCACAACTGGACCATTTATCCATTTATAGATACAGGGTGCTTCTCCATTTTTAACGAAGCCATACATTTTGATCACCTTATCAAAATACATGTTCCAACTCCAAGAAGCTTGCTTCAATCCATAAATGGATCTCTGAAGCTTGCACACCTTGGACTCATCCGTGAATGTAAACCCCTCAGGTTGTATCATATACACCTCTTCGGTCAGCTCTCCATTCAGAAAAGCTGTCTTTACATCCATCTGTCAGATCTCATAATCTAGATGGACAGCTATTGCAAGCATTATGCGAATGGATTTGAGCATTGCCACAGGAGAGAACATCTCGTCATAGTCAATACCATAACGTTGATGATACCCCTTGACAACCAGACGGGCTTTATAGGTCTCCACCTTTTCGTCTGCGCCCCTCTTCCTTTTGAAAACCCATTTACATCCAATGGGTTTAACCCCTTCAGGTGGGTCAACCAATGTCCATACATCGTTGACCTTCATGGACTCCATTTTAAATTTCATGGCTTCAAGCTATTTTTCAGAATCAGATCTCTACATTGCATCCATATAGGTGATCGATCCTCATCGTTCTCATCGAGTTCGATGGGATCACCGTTCGGATCAAAAGATCGTAGTATCTATCCGGCTAACACGGTACTCTATCGAATCATCTTAATGGTGTAGGTACATTGGGCTCTAAATTTGATCTAATCAAATCCAACTCAGGTTCAGCTATTGGTGTCGGTCCTTTTACATGTTGAACTTCATCAAGTTCAACCTTAGAGGCAATGGTTCCTTCACCAAGGAACTTAATTTTTAAAAAGGTTGCCTTAAGGCTGATGAACAACTTTTGTTCATCAGCATGGTAGAAAAAATATCATTTGGTCTCTTTGGGGTACCCTATGAATGTGTATTTGTCAGACCTAGATCCGAGTTTATCTGTAACTAACTGTTTGACATAGGTCGGGCACCCTCAGACCCTAAGGTGTGAAAGTGTAGCTTATGCCTGGTCCATATCTCATATAGAGTCTTAATAACAGACTTTCTTGGAACCGTATTTAATAGATAATAGATCGATTCGAGTGCATATCCCCAAAAGATATCGGCAAGCTGGCAAAATCCATCATGGATCGGACCATGTCTAACAGAGTTTGATTTCTTCTTTCAGACACACCATTATGCTATGGTATTTTTGGAGGAGTCTATTGAGAAAGAATCTCATTCTCTCCTAGATAGTGAGAAACTCACCAGAAAGGTATTTTTCTCTTCGATCAGATGAAGAGTTTTAATACTCTTTCCAGTTTATTTTTCTACTTCACTTCGAAATTATTTGAATATTTTAAATGAATCTGACTTATATTTCATCAGATAGACATATCCATATCTGGATAGATCATCCGTGAGAGTGATGAAGTAGAAATATCCACCTCTAGCACTTGTACTCATGGGCGCGCATACATCAGTATGTACTAGGCCCATGAGCTCAATAGCTCTCTCACCTTTTTCAGTAAAAGGTGACTTGGTCATTTTACCAAGAAGACAGGACTCACAGGTTGGAACTGATTCACAATCACTGACTTCGAGGATTTTCTCTTGAGTCAACCTGTTTATCCTGTTCTTGTTTATATGACCTAGCATACAGTGTCATAAGTAGATATCTGATACACTATCTAATCTAGAGTGCTTCCCAATAGAATAGACTATGTTAACAGGTTGTGATAATAAATAGTAACACCATTCATAATGATATTATAAACTTATTTTTTTATTAAAATTTCATAATCATTTTTGGCCAGAAGGCCTACAGAAATAACATTTAAAAAGAAATTGAGATAGAAATGACAATCATTAAGAACAATGGTATGGGACTCAAATACAAATTTCAAGATTCTTAATGCTAGAACTGGAACTGATCTTCCATCTCCAACATTCAGGAACCTTTCACCTTGCTCGAATCTCCTACTGACCTACAACCCCTACAATGAATTGCAAATATAGTAAGGACTACCAGTATCCAATACCTAGTTAGTTATATCACAAATAGAGAAATTGCAAGGAGTTATCATATAAATACCTTGCCCAGCAACAGCTTGCTTCTTTCTCTACCTGTTCGGGTCCAGAGAGGTAATGTATTAGGACAGTTCCTCTTCTAGTACCTCCGCTACTTACAAAAGAAGCATTCAGCTTGACTTTTATCGGGCTTATCTTTCTAGTTTGGCCCTGTACAGATGTCCTAGCTTGAACTTGCACCTTCTTCACTTTTTTTTTCTTGTTCTTCTTCTATTTCTCAAAGGGTCGAGAACCAAAAGACGAACCTCCCACTAAGTTCACCGACTCCTTGTTGAGTTGGTGATCCTTCTCAAAGTTCTGAAGCAACCCTAGTAACCCATGGTAGTTTACTTCAGGCTTTGATATTCTATAATGAGTGAGGAATGGGAGATAAGACTTGGGCAGCGAGTTCAGTATTGCATCTTTCTCAAGCTGCTCATGCAAGAAAAAATCGAGGTTGCTCAAATGCTCCATCAGCTCGATCATGTACAATACATGATCAGTGACAAAGGCACCATCCCATATTTTGGCGTTGAAGATGGCACAACTAGTCTTGTGCCTCTCCATGCCATCGGGTGTGCCAAAGGCATCCTCCAACACTTAAAGCATGTCCTTTGGTTGAGCTGTCTCAAATCTGCAATTGAACTCGTTGCTCATGGCAGCCAGCATGATGCAGCGCACCGTGGTCCGATCATTGAGCTACTTCTGGTAAGTGTCTTTGACTGTTCCACGTGCATTGACAGCTGGCTCCTTAGGTGCAGGATCCGTTATCACATATAGGATCCGTTCATGCTCCAGGACTATCTTCAACTTTCGATACCAGCTGTCGAAGTTGGGTCCCACCAACTTTTCATTGTCCAACAATGATCGGAGCGATAGAGAAATGGCCATATCTGTATAAAGAAAAACCATAACCTAATTAGTAATTGATTCATTAAACCTAAAGATTTAGACTTTAATCAAAAGGTTTCTCTCACTATTTTATTCGAATTGATAACCTCTACCTCCAATTCGAGAAATTATCCTAATTCCTTAGTGGGTACTAGAATCCACTTAGACTGTACATAAGCCCAACTTTGGTTGGCCAACCTATGTACATCTAAGGGTAGGTTCATAACCAATTATTTTTCTAAATAGTTTTTAGTAATTTTAATTTTGCCCTAGTCCCTAATCAGTAGGCTTTGGCCTCCACTGAAAAGGTCTGGTTAGGTCCAACCATTAAAATGACCATACTTGGCCCATCTAGCCAATGAATGATTAGGCCCAACTTTGGTTGGCTAACCTAACTACCATTTAGAAAGATGCAGTCAAGAAATCATATTATGAATGATAATTCCATTAGCCGATAAGCACCAAGCCTTTGGACCTCCAATGATTATCTAACTGATGGACCCATTATCATCTACTTAATGGGAGGCTATGATCTAATTATCACCATAAGTATTTTATTTTAAGGACCTAATAATTTTAGAGGATTTAATTGATTTAGAGGAGGTCAGATGAACTAGCTTATCATGATCCTCCCATTGGCTTCACCAAGTCAGCTTAAGGGAGACCATTAAAAGGGCTGGTCTAGGAGCACCTAAATCAGTCACACTGATTTACCTAGCTAACAAGGATCAGCTCGAATAGTCAAGTGATCTGATTAAAATATAATTTTACCAAGATGTTAGGTAAGTTCGATCGGTGGGAGGGTCTGTCAAAGCTTGCCTTAGACACCATCAGAAATGACCAGATAAGCAGGTTACCAATTAAAAACCATCGATCTGATTTACCTTAGACACCAACTGGTTTAATTAGTTTTGATTAGATCAACCTAACAGTTTGTGCGAGACTGCTTAGCCAAGAATTAAGTCTATTTGGTTCTCATTAAAGATATAGACTTGACCAACTACAACTATTGTAATTGATCTAGAGAATCTTTGACCTAATCTAAGACAACAATTGATTAGATTTACTCAATTCTCTAATTAAGTCCATCTTTAATCTAACCTTAGGTCTAACCCAATTAATGGACCTAATTTCACTAACCCATTAACCCAATGTGTTATAGTTTGTGTCTTAGGTTCTTCAATTTACAATTCTAGAACCTAATCAAATAACTTCCTAATTCTTAATTAAGTTTTGGACTGAGGGTTAGATTCGGCTTTTTGAAAATAATTTTCATGTTTGTAAAATATTTTTACAATATGGTTCTACCAACCAAGTTGTATATTTGATTCATAATCAAAATGCAAGTGAAATGAGCATGAAACTACTTTAGATCTAATCTAAACAAGTTCATGTAATTGAAATAATTTTAACTTTAAACTATGCAAATTTTTCAGATAAATATATAATGGTTCTTTGCACGAGAATTATTAACAAAGAAATTTTATTTTAAATTTAAATATTTTTTAAATCTAATAAATTATAAATTTAATCTAGATCATATCTAACAAATTTATGATTAAAGATAGATCTACACGAACTAGGACAACCTTTGCACTATAAGGGGTAAACCTTACAGTAGGATAACCTATAGTTCATGATTGATCTAAAAAATTTAATTTTAGATTTAATAATCAGATTATAAATTAGATCTAATCTAAGAAATAATTTAAGTATGTATAAATAATCATGTAATAAACAACCTAGGCTCTGATACCAATTGAAGGAACCAGATCTAGAATTTTTGAGTTAGATCTTGAAACTTTTTCAAGATCAGACAGTGAAAGACTAAAATAAATCAAAATTTATCTTATAAAATTAGAGAATTCTTAGATCTAAGATCTTATTAAATGATTATTATATGATATTAAATCAAAAATTAAAATATAAAGAGCAAGACTACATGTTGGTCATATCAACATGTTTCTATACTACATCTAATGTATGTAAAATATAATAGATCAGATCTATTACCTTGCAAGTTAGACATTCTAACTTTGCTGATCCAGGCTTGAGGATGATGTTGCAAGCCGCACACATGTCCGGCCTCTAAGAGTCATCCACATGAGCCCACGAATCATGATCAGAAGTCCTGATCCAGAAAATCAGCACAGTATGCTAGTACTGCATAGATCCTTCTTCGATGGTCGATTAGATGCCTCCTTCTTCTTGATTTAGACTCTTTCAAAAATGAAAAGTAGGAGAAGGAGTTTTAGATCTGAAATACTCTCAGAAAACTCAAGATGGAGGAAGGAAAGAGGTGAACACAGCAATCCTAGAAGAAGACCCTCTTCTTCTTCTCTTTGCTCTCACCTAGGCACCTAGTCTTATGTCTATTGTATCTCCGTGTCCCAACTTTCTTTCTCTTTGATTTTTGTATACGCCAAAGGTTTCTCTTTTCTCTATTTTTTACAAAAAGTTTATAAAAAAATTTATTTTAAATAGAGAGATATGATAGATCTAGGTCAAATATCTAGTCAAAGATTATCCAAACATGGCAAGATAAGGGGTGCCCAACTCTTGGGCGCCCCCTCTTTCTTTTTGTGCATAGACTATCAGCAAAGGGTGCATATTATGTGCCATAAAAACCATAAAAATTTCAAAAAAAATTAGATAAAATTAGTGACATAAGGAAAGAGTTTTGGTTTTCCAAAACTCTTTCTCATAGAATTTAAAATCCAAACTATTTCCTACTTTGACTTGATCCACAACCACTTTCCATGTAAGAGAGAAAGAGAGAAAAGTTTTGGGCATGTGTGAAGATATGGGAGAGAAATTTTGTCGCATAAAATATGAGAGAGTGGGCATGGGATAAGAGAGAGTGGGCGTGGGGGCTAAATTAGCGCAAGGTGGAATCCTAGTCTTACTAGGATTCAATCTATGTCTTGTTCCAATCTGGTTTCTCAAACCAAATCAAACCAAAATCAAATTAATCTAATTAAAATAGATCTTAACTCAATTAAAAATTTAATTTAATCAGATTAAATTAGATTTAAATCTGATTTAATTTTTTAATCAAATTAAAAATTAGGTTGACCCAAGTCTTAATTGAACTAGGACTACTTTTTCCTTGCACTTGGCTTATCCAATAAACTAATTGGACTTGATCTAATCTAGCCCAAATCAAAACTAATTAAATCATATTCAATTAGACTTAATCTCTGTCTATTGGCTTAATCAAATTAAGTCAATTAGCAATCAAATTGCTAATTGATCCTCCTGCAACACTTGCACTAGGTTAAATATCAATCATATTGATCGTTTAACCCTAGAACGATTTGTAATCGTTGATCAACCATCCAATCGGATCATGAACTCTAATGTGTGTGACTTTATAGGTCTGAATCTAAGCCGGTAGCATAGGAATAAATTTTTATACCAATCAAAGTGACCATCTAGCAATGGTACCCGACGATCGGATAGATCGAATGTGTAGAACAACATCCTTAGAACCCATGCGGATATAGTTTCCATATAATTCATCTCCTTGATCAAAATGCTCATAGGACACCTCAGAGTTCAACTGTCAACTCTGATCAAGTTGTCCACATTGTATTTCAAAATATCAAATCCATCTGATGGATTATTCTGGCCAAGATTTTGCTAAATTGAAATACAGCGACTCATTCTTCTCCAACTCTTGGAGTGGTCAATCCCATCTTGATCATACTTTGACTTTGCAAGTACTTGAATGTGCCCAGAAGCCTTCCGTCACTAAATTAGAAATTCAGTTAGTCCAGTACCAAAGCACAGTGAGTTGCTTGCAAATCACTGAGGCGATCTCAGGTCTAAGGGATACTTATACCTATATCCCATCAGAGACATTCTCGATAGCAGAATACTCTAGAGTTGGTCACGTTCAATGATGATGTACCCTTACATATCACCTATATGCCATACCAGTGTCTCCACACTCCTTGTTTAAGAGGACAACTAATCCATATGGCCTACAGTGACCTATGCTCGATAAAAGCTGTCGTTCTTATTAACAGCCTATCATTTGGTCGTGAACAGTTTTAAGGACTAATCGATAAATCCTCTCTTTATCGAACCTAAATAGTCCTAAAGACTTCATCACAACAACGTAGTTCATTAGAAGATGAAAATTTGTGATAAAAATGCTAAAAATATATTTTATTTATTAACAAACAATTACAATACAAGGTTGCTCAACCGTCAACAGCTTGACGATTGGCTTTTGGGATATATTTTCCAACAAACTACACACTCATTGCTTAGTGTTTCTACACTATAGATCAGAGACTCATTTACCTCAAAGGAAGCGATATGTGTGCTGATCTATTCGAATCAATTACAGCCTCATAATGATACTATGATCAGGAGCATTTAGGAATTATATACATATCTCTAATTCTCAATACTTTAAGAATATGTATTGAAATGTTAATTCCATGGATGTTCAAGGATACATCATACTTGAATAAAAATTAAACTTGCTTTTTAATTGATCAAATCAATATATTAAGTATAAACTTGTGTTCTAGATTTATTATAATGTGTCAGCTATATTGGCTTCTAAGACATACGTCTAACAATCTTCCACTTGGACTAAAGTCAATTGGCCACTAATCTAAGTCCTATCTTCTCAAGGTGGACTTTCATCTTTGGCTAGCTTAATTGCTTCGTCAGCAGGTCTACCACATTATCTATGGAGTCTATTCTTCATGTCTCGACATATTTCTTTTCAAGATAGTCGCATATACTGCTACTCTATGTGCTTGGACTTCTGGTGAGACCTAGGCTTCTTAGCGAGGGCTATAGTGTCATTATCTTTGTAGTACATTATCATAGTCTCTAATGGTATGATATTTAGTTCTGTAACTAATATTAAAACCATAATTCTTCCTATACATCTACAGCATACTCAGCTTCCATTGATCAGTTGTTTGGAACCTTTCTAATATATCGAACCAACATTGCATAAGAATATACCCTAATGTAGACATTCTATCATTGGCATCCATGTATCCTCCCACTCCTTACTTTGCCATTCTCCAAAAATGAAGAGCAAATTCTTAATCCTTCTCAAGTACTTAAGGATATTTTCACAGTAATCCAGCACTCTTAGTCTGGATTTGACTAATATCTGCTCGTAACACTCACAGCAATGGCTGTATCAAATCGAGTACATAGCATAGCATACTCCTATGCCCAAGAGATAGAAATCATCTTTTAGAGTTTTCTATACTGAACCTCTTCAGTACTTTCTCTATGTATAGTTTTTGTGACAGATGTAGCATCTTTTTAGATCTATCCCTATTAACCTTTATTCCAAGAATATAGGATGCTTTTCTTAGGTATTTCATGAAGAATTTTTTGGACAACTATCTTTTGATCGTGATCAGCATGAAAATATCATTTTCAATTGGGAGAATATCATCCACGTATAATACGAAGAATGTTATTGTGCTCCCACTAATCTTTTTGTATACACAAGATTTTTTTTCATTCTTAATGAATGATTTGATCGCATTATCAAAATGAAGATTCCAACTCCAAGAAGCTTGCTTTAATCCGTATATGGATATTTGTAGCTTATAGAATTTGTGATCACCATCACTAGATGTTGAACTCAAAGGCTGCTCCATATAGATATCTTCCTCAAGATATCCATTTAGAAAAGTAGTTTTCACATCTATCTATCAAATTTTACAATCATAATAAACTGCAATAGCAAGCAGAGTGCGAATAAATTTCAGCATGGCTACGAGTGAGAAGAATTCCTGATAGTCAATACCCTCATCTATCTATAACCCTTTGCCACAAATCTAGCTTTATAGATTTCTACCTTACCATCGGTATCTATTTTTCTTTTATAGATTCATTTACACCCAATGGGTACTATACCCTCAGGTGGATCCACTAAGGTCCATACTTGATTCAAGTACATCAAGTCAATTTTTGATTTTATTATATCTAATTATTTCTCAAAATCGATGTCAGACATCACCTCATTAAAGATATTAAGATCATCACCATGATCCTTATCTCCTATAAGGAATATTTTTTTTACTTCCTTCAAAAACATACTCATGTACCTTTTAGAAGGTCAGGAGACGCTGCTAGATCTCTGAGGTGATAAAAGAACATCAACTACTGGCTCATAAATAATGAATTTCTGAGGATCTATAGCTCTTTTCTCTTTAGAGATATTCTCTTCAAGCTCAACTAATCTCCCACTGCCACTATCCTGGATAAACTATTTTTTTAAAAATATGATGTTTCGACTCACAATCACATTGTGATCTTATGGAAAGTAGTAGTATCTCATTGATTCTTTTAAATACCTTATAAAATAAGCTATTACAGATCTATCCTCTAATTTATCAGTCATCTGTCTCTTGATATAGGTCGGACATCCTCAAGTTTTAAGATAACCTAGACTTGGCTTCTTATCGTATCATATCTCATATGATGTGGTAGGAACGAATTTTGATGGAACCCTACTCAACATGTGAATTACAGTTAATAAGGCATATTCCCAAAGATATAAGGATAAATCAGAGAAGCTCATTATGGACCTGACCATATCTAATAGGGTCCTATTTCTCCTTTCGGATACCCCATTGAGCTGAGGTGTTCCAGAAAGAGTCCATTGAGAAACTATGCCATTGTCCTTAAGATATCTCAAAAATTTTTAACTAAAGTATTCACCTCCTCGATCAGATCGAAGAATCTTAATGAGTTTGTCTGTTTATTTTTTTACTTTATTTTTGAATTTTTTAAACTTTTCAAAAGCTTCAAGTTTGTATTTAATTAGATACACATATCTGTACCGAGATAAATTATCGATAAAGATGATGAAGTAGCTATAACCATCCCTGACTTGCATATCAAATAGCGCACACATATCAGTGTGTACCAGGACAAGTAACTCGATGGCTCTTTTTCCATATCCTACAAATGGTAACTTAGTCATTTTTCTTCGAAGACAAGATTCACAAGTTGGGTATGACTTTGGATGAAGAGAGCTAAGGATCTCACCTTTCTTAATTTATTTATCCTGTCCTATCCAATATGGCCTAGTCTATGATGCCACAAGTACTTCTAATTAATTTTATCTCTGGATCTCTTTTGACATATGGCACTCATTATTTGCTCATTTCAATTCACATTCACATCAACATGCAAGTGATATTGATTGTCAATTAAAAGACCAAGTGATATTGAAATTAAATTTAAAACCATCCTATGCTAGCTATTCAAAATTGTGTCCTAAAATCAATCATGTGATGATTGAGTTCATCCTTATATTTAAATTATTGATTATTAAATAATAGTTATTCTAATATTTTTTATCACAAAGTGACATCTTTCTTGAACTCTTGTACTGTGATGAAGTCTTTAGAACTATGCTAGTGTACGATAAAGAGAAGATTTATCGTATAGTTCTTAAATAAGTTCACGATCAAATAATACGTCATTACAGGATGATGATGTTTATCGGGTGAAGGTCATTGTATGCCATATGGGTTGGTTATCCTCTTAACTAAGGAGTGTGGTGACACTGGTATGGCATACAGGTGAGATGTAAGGGTACATCATCATTGAACAAGTGACTCACCTGCTGAGCATTCTACTGTCAAGAGCTGCTCGCGAAACACATGGATATAAATATCTTTCAAACCTGAGATCATCATAGTGACTTGCAAGCAACTCATTATGCTTTGATGCCGAACTACCTGGATTTTTAATACAGTGACGGAAGGCTATTGGGTACAGTCAAGTACTTGCGAAGTCTGTGTGTGGATCAAGATAGGATTGACCCCTCTGGATTATTCAAGTTGATGTATCGCTGTATTTTAATTTAGTAAAGCCTTGACCAGGCTAATCCATGAGATAGATTTGAAAGGTTGAAATATAATGTGGATGAAGCAATCTCGGTTGACAATTGTTGGGTATAAAATATCCTCAGCCGAAGTTCCCGATAGGATTGACCCTCCCGAGACTCCTCCGACTGTCAACCGCAGACAGTACCTCCCCTGACTGAATTCCTCCGACGGACGAACTTCCACTACACCACCCGAGCTCCTTCAACATGAGTTCCCCCAGTCATCTATTAAATCGCCCTAAGCACTCACTGAGCTCCGCTGCCAGTCGACTTTCTATGACTATCAGCTACTCCCCGAACCCCTTCCGGACTCCTTCCAGCCAGGTTCAACTCCAATTGAACTATCCCGGACTTCGCCAACGGCTGAACTTCTCCAACGGCAGATTCCTACAACTCCAGATTTCAGCCCGGACTCCTATGGGAGCCAGGTCTCGTCCCCAACTTCGACTGCGGAAAGGCTTCGCCCGACTCCTACGAGAGCCGGGCTCCGTTCTCGACGTCGATTGCAGGTAAACTTCATCTGAACTCCTACGGGAGTCGGACTCCGCCCACGACTCGAATTTCAAGTAAACTTCGTCCGGATTCCTACGGGAGCCGGACTTCACCCCTGATGTGATTACAGGTAGACTTTACCCGAGCTCCTACGGGAGCCGGATCTCATCCCCAACTCCGAATAAGGAAAGGCTTCACCCGGACTCCTATGGGAGCCGGACTCCGCCCACGACTCGAGCTGCAGGTAAACTTCGTCCGGACTCCTACGGGAGCCGGACTCCGCCACGACTCGAGCTATAAGTAAACTTCGTCCGGACTACTACAGGAGCAGGACTTCGTCCCTGATTCTAATTGCAGGTAAATTTCGTCCGGATTCCTATGGGAGCCGAACTTCACCCCAGACTGTGATTATAGGTAGGCTTCACCCAGACTCCTACGGAGCCAGGTCTCGCCCCCAACTTCGACTGCGGAAAGGCTTCGCCCGGACTCCTACGGAGCCGGGCTCCGTCCTCGGCCCCGATTGCTGGTAAACTTCGTCCGAACTCCTACGGGAGCCGGAGTTCGTCCCTGACTCTAATTGAAGGTAAACTTCGTTCGGACTCCTACGGGAGCCGGACTTCACCCCTGACTGTGATTACAGGTAGACTTCGCCTGGGCTCCTACGGGAGCCAGATCTCGTCCCAACTCCAAATAAGGAAAGGCTTCACCCGGACTCCTATGGGAGCCAGACTCCGCCCATGACTCGAGCTGCAGGTAAACTTCGTCCAGACTCCTACGGGAGCCGGACTCCGCCACGACTCGAGCTGCAGGTAAACTTCGTCCGGACTCCTACAGGAGCCAGACTTCGTCCCTGACTCTAATTGCAGGTAAATTTCATCCAGATTCCTACGGGAGCCAACTTCACCCCTGACTGTGATTACAGGTAGACTTCGCCCAGACTCCTACGGGAGCCGGGTCTCGCCCCCAACTTCGACTGGGGAAAGGCTTCGCTCGGACTCCTATGGTAGCCGGGCTCCGTCCTCGGCCCCGATTGCTGGTAAACTTCGTCCGGACTCCTACGGGAGCCGGACTTCGTCCCTGACTCTAATTGCAGGTAAACTTCATTCGGATTCCAACAGGAGCCGGACTTCACCCCTGACTGTGATTACAGGTAGACTTCGCCGGGCTCCTACGGGAGCGGATCTTGTCCCCAACTCCGAATAAGGAAAGGCTTCGCCCGGACTCCTACGGGAGTCGGACTCTGCCCACGACTCGAGCTGCATGTAAACTTCGTCCGGACTCCTATGGGAGCCAGACACCACCCTCGACTCGAGCTGCAGAAAACTTCGTCCGGACTCCTACAGGAGCCAGACTTCATCCTTGACTCTAATTGCAGGTAAACTTCATCTGGATTCCTATGGGAGCCGGACTTCACCCCTGACTTGATTACAGGTAGACTTCGCCCGGGCTCCTACGGGAGCCTGATCTCGTCCCCAACTCCGAATAAGGAAAGGCTTCGCCCAGACTGCTACGGGAGTCGGACTCCGCCCACGACTCGAGCTGTAGGTAAACTTTATCCGGACTCCTACAGGAGCCGGACTTCATCCCTGACTCTAATTGCAGGTAAACTTCGTCGGACTCCCACAGGAGCCGGACTTCACCCCTGACTATGATTACAGGTAGGCTTCACCCAGACTCCTACGGGAGCCGGGTCTCGCCCCCAACATCGACTGTGGAAAGGCTTCGCCCGGACTCTACGGGAGTCGGGCTCCGTCCTCGGCCCCGATTGCTGGTAAACTTCTTCCGGACTCCGACGGGAGCCGGACTTCGTCCCTGACTCTAATTGCAGGTAAATTTTGTTCGGATTCCTATGGGAGCCAGACTTCACCCCTGACTGTGATTACAGGTAGACTTCACCCGGCTGCTACGGGAGTCGGATCTCGTCCCCAA
Source organism: Elaeis guineensis (assembly GCF_000442705.2). Lineage (NCBI taxonomy): Eukaryota > Viridiplantae > Streptophyta > Magnoliopsida > Arecales > Arecaceae > Elaeis > Elaeis guineensis. Next base: position 98,254,642 of record NC_026000.2, read on the forward strand.
CTCCGAATAAGGAAAGGGTTCGCCCGGACTCCTATGGGAGCCGGACTCCGCCCATGACTCGAGCTGCAGGTAAACTTCGTCCGGACTCCTACGGAAGCGGACTCCACCCACGACTCGAGCTACAGGTAAACTTCATCTGGACTCCAACAGGAGCCGGACTTCATCCCTGACTCTAATTGCAGGTAAACTTCGTCCGGACTCCCACGGGAGCCAGACTTCACCCCTGACTGTGATTACAGGTAGGCTTCGTCGAGACTCCTACGGGAGCCGGGTCTCGCCCCCAACTTTGACTGTGGAAAGGCTTCGCCTGGACTCCTACGGGAGTCAGGCTCCGTCCTCGGCCCCGATTGCTGGTAAACTTCGTCCGGACTCCTACGGGAGTCGGACTTCGTCTCTGACTCTAATTGCAGGTAAATTTCGTCCGAATTCCTACGGAGCCGGACTTCACCCCTGACTGTGATTACAAGTAGACTTCACACGGGCTCCTACGGGAGCCGGATCTCATCCCTAACTCCGAATAAGGAAAGGCTTCGCCCGGACTCCTACGGGAGCCGGACTCTCCCACGACTCGAGCTACAGGTAAACTTCATCCGGACTCCTACGGGAGCCAGACTCCGCCCACGACTCGAGCTACAGGTAAACTTCATCTGGACTCCTACAGGAGCCAGACTTCATCCCTAACTCTAATTGTAGGTAAACTTCGTCCGGATTCTTACGGGAGCCGGACTTCACCCCTGATTATGATTACAGGTAGACTTCGCCCGGGCTCCTACGGGAGCCGGATCTCGTCCCCAACTCCGAATAAGGAAAGGCTTCACCCGGACTCCTACGGGAGCCAGACTCCACCCATGACTCGAGCTGCAGGTAAACTTCGTCCGGACTCCTACAGGAGCTGGACTTCGTCCCTGACTCTAATTGCAGGTAAACTTCATCCGGACTCCCACGGGAACCGAACTTCACCCTTGACTGTGATTACAGGAAGGCTTCGCCCAGACTCCTACGGAAGCCGGGTCTCGCCCCCAACTTCGACTGCGAAAAGGCTTCGCCCAGACTCCTACGGGAGTCGGGCTCCGTCCTCGGCCCCGATTGCTGGTAAACTTCATCCGGACTCCTACGGGAGTCAGACTTCGTTCTTGACTCTAATTGAAGGTAAACTTCGTCCGGACTCCTACGGGAGCAGACTTCACCCCTGACTGTGATTGCAGGTAGACTTCGCCCGGGCTCCTACGGGAGCCGGACCTCATCCCTGACTTCAACTGAAAGAAGACTCCGTCCGGGCTCCTGCGAGAGCCATACTCCAAGCTCCTCTTAGACGGGTAGCTAGCCACCACTCTCCGTCAGACACCCCAGCCGAACTCCGACCGATAGGCCTGGACCCCCTGGCAAGCCACAGCCACAGTCATGGCTCTGCTCCACCTCTTGTGATGGATTTCGTGCGGCTCCATCTCCCCCTGGCAGACCACAGCAACAGCCACGACTCTGCTCCACCTCCTGCGATGGATTCCATGCGGCTCCATCACTCCCTGGCAGGCCATAATAATGGCCACGATCTTGCTCCACCTCCTGTGACAGATTCCACGTGGCTCCATCACTCCCTAGCAGGCCGTAATAATGGCCACAATCCTGCTCCACTTTCTGCGATGGATACCGTGCGATTCTTCCATCCTCTGGCAAGTGCGACAATGGATGCCGCTCCGCTCCCCATGGCAGACTCCACGCAGCACGCCCCAGTGATAGCCACGGATCCACTCCACTACTCTCCGCAACAAACTTTCCCCTGACTCTGGGTGGCCCACTGCCAGACGGTTACAGGCATCGCTATCAGTTTGTTGCCCCCTCGCCTATAAAAGGGGGAACCCCAGATACGTTATTCTGTAAGCTCTCATTTTTACCTAGAAACTCTGCTAAAATTTCTGTTCGAGCACTCTATTCTTGTTGAGGCAGAGAACTGACTTGAGTGTCAGAGGGTCTTGCCGGAGCAACCCCACTACCGGTTTAGACTTCTTTTGCAGGTCTCGGTGGTGACCGCGACTCCAGCTTCTCCGGCGCAAGCGGATTTTTGCGCCAACAGGATTGGCGCTAGAGGAAGGGCCTGAACCTTCGCAGTACCGTTGTTCTTAAAGGAGCGCTCAACGGGATTGCCCCCGGGCATCTTTTTCGGTGCCCTCCCCTCCTTCCTCCACTTGGTCTTCACCAGATGCCTCCCCGTAAGGCATCCACACAGCGATCCACGGCCTCCACGGCCAGATCTCAGGCTCCGACCTCACCTTCAGTTTCCCACCTCCTCCTCCAACGATGACGACGGCGGTCGGGTGGAGCAATTTGATTTGCTGACACAGCAGGTCAGAGGCCTCACTGAAGCTGTGCAGGCCATGCAGCAGCAGCAGCAGCCGCAGGCATCGGTGCGCCTGGAAAGAGTGTCACCGAAACACCAAAATCCGGTGGTGGGGTGGGCCACTTGGGCCAACCGCCCCATCTTTCCTGGGAAGACGAACCCGAAGGTGGAGAGCCCTCAATCGGATCATGACTCCACCCCTGAAAGATCCCTGCCCCCATTCTGCCAGAGGACCCTCGAGACCCGAAGTCGAGAGGATTTCCTGGACCGGAGACTCCAGGAGATGAACCGATGGATCAAAGAACTCCGCCATGCTCCCCCCGCTTACGGTGAGGATATTTGCACTGACCCTCCCTTTTCTCAAATGATCATGCAGGAACCGATCCTGCCAAACTTCAAACTCTCCCAGTTCGAAAGCTATGACGGGACTTCGGACCCAGTCGATCATCTGGAGGCCTTCCGGATGATGATGCTGCTTCATGGCGCATCCGACGCCATTCTATGCCGAGCCTTCCCATCCACCTTGAAGGGAGCGACGAGAAACTGATACTCGGTGCTAAAGTCAGGTACCATCTTTTTCTTCGATTAGATGAGCCACCAGTTTGTGACCCATTTTGTCAGTAGCCGGTGCCCCCGGAAGGGCTCGGAGTCCCTCATTAATATCAAGCAGAGGGAGGGGGAGTCCATTCGGGCCTACATCAACCGTTTCAATGTCGCAGCACTGGAGGTCTGGAATTTGGACCAATCAGTAGCAATGGCCGCTCTGAAGGGCGGCCTTCAGAAGAATGACCTTTTGTTCTCCGGGAGAAGAAGTACCCCAGAAATTTTGCTGATTTGTTGGCTCGGGCTGAAGGGTATGCCCGAGCAGAAGAAGCCTTCAAAATGAAGGATGAGGAGACTGTGAGAGAGCGCAGGCGGGAGACTCGAGTAAGCCCGCAGTCGAAAAAAGGCCGAGAGAAGCTCAGCCACGTTCTCGATCCCCTCCTGGGTACAAGCGTGCCCATACTCCTCCCCGAGTACGTAGGCAGAGAAGTCCGGATCGTGGGGTTCGACAGGGTTCTCCATCAGGAAGATTCTGCAACTACACCCCCCCTAATGCCTCGAAGATCCAGGTACTGATGGAGGTCAGGGAGCAGCTCCCTAGGTCAGAGAGGATGTGCACACACTCCGAAAAGCGCAACCCCAACAAGTTCTGTCTCTACCACTGTGACCATGGCCACGACACGGAGGAATGCATCTAGCTCCGAGACAAGATCGAGGAGCTCATCCGACGAGGTCGACTCGATAGGTTCATCTGACGCCGGCCTGAGGGTAGAGAAGATCGACCAAGGGCCCTGCTGCAACCTGAACCGCCAAGGAGGGAGAAGCAGCCCAGAGATCGGCCTCCAATCGGGACCATCGACTCCATCATCGGAGGGCCTCAAGGAGAGCAGACCTTCCACGACTATGGAACTCGAGAAACCTGTAAATGTACTGCTCATGACTTTGCCCTGAATCTAAATTCCTTTCGACTTTGCATGTTCTTCCCTTTTGGCATGGATTTGTTACGATCAGGGATGACCCCTTTAAACAATTAAAACAAGGTCATGTTAGGAGCAGGAGGAGAACCTCGTCCTAACATGAGCCAAATGAAAGTCTGATTATTTTAAGATCGGATCAGGGGAAAGGCCCATATAACGGCCCTTGGACGCCCCCTAAGCCATGTTAGGGACAGGAGGAGAACCTCGCCCTAACATAAGCAAAGTCAAAGGCCCGATTCTTTTAGATCGGATGGGGGGAGAGGCCCTACAACACCCTTACGCGCCCCCACAGCCATGTTAGGGACAGGAGGAGAACCTCGTCTTAATGTGAGCAAAGTCAAAGGCCTGGTTCTTTTAGACCGGATGGGGGGAGAGGCCCTACAACGTCCTTATGCACCCCCACGGCCATGTCAGGGACAGGAGGAGGACCTCGCCCTAACGTGAGCAAAGTCGAAGGTCCGGTTCCTCTTAGACCGGATGGGGGGGAGGCCAAACAGCGCCCACATGTGCCCCCATAGCCTTGTTAGGGACAGGAGGAGAACCTCACCCTAACATGAGCAAAGTCGAAGGCCCGGTTCTTTTAGACCGGATGGGGGGAGAGGCCCTTACGATGACCCTTATGTGCCCCCACAGCCCTGTTGGGAACAGGATGAGAACCTCGCCCTGACCTGAGCTGAGATCGACTACGTCAAGAACAGAAGGAGGACCTCTTCCCGACGATGACAAAAACTCAGCCGCCCAATCAAATTGGATAAAGAGAAAAGTCCCCTCAATGGCACCTCTATATTTCTGCGTGACCCCCCAAAAAGCGAGGGGGGGACCCTCACTCGAAAAGAGGAGGAAAATTAAAAAGGAAAGCGACGAATTACATCGGCAACAGACAAAAAACTAACCACACCAAAGACCTAAGGAACCTCGTCTCAACAAAGATAGGAAGTTCCTACCAAACATCCCCGCCTCTAAGAAGGCTCTCGACACAGGTCAAGAAAACAGTGACACCTTTGAGGTAATGCAGAGTTCGGACCACCAAGCTCGAGCCTACAACCATGGATGACGAGGAAAGCAAATCAGTGTGGCGATAACTAGGCACCTCCAAACGACGTCAACGTCGGACAAGTCAAAAGACAAAAGAAGTTCGGCGGGCGACAATTTAATACAACACGTGGATGAGGTAACACAAAATCTCCTTTTCATTCCATTTGCGAAATATACACCACGATGCCCAGAAGGCCAAAGGAAGAAAAGCAAAACGACAAAAGCAAGACAAAACAACAAAAGAGAAAATGTATGCATGGAAAGACGGAAGGCCAAAAAGAGTCCTAGGGAAGCTCTGCTCCTTCCGACCTTGAATTATCTACTTCACCCCTTATCCAGGACTGCCTCAGATTTTCAACATCTTCTTCTAGCTCTCTCTTTTTCAGCAGCGCATCCTGGAGCGCCCGATGGAGTCGCTGGCTTTCGTTCTCTGCCTCTCGATGCCTCTTTCTCAGGACCTCGGATTCCGCCTCCGCATCCTTGATGGCCTGCTGCTCGCATGCCAGCTGGATCTTCAATTGCTGCAGCTCAGCCGTCCTCTCCCCAAGGGTGACAAAAAGCCCTTCGGTAGTTCTTCTTAGGGACTGGAGTTCATTGGAATCCCGAGAAGAAGCGAGCTGAGCCCTGTCAGCCAGCTGCCCTTGAAGACGGGTGACTTCGTCGGTCGCCACCCTGAGTCTCCCTTTATATTCATCCACCTGCCTGCGCCAGCCAGCCCGATGCATGTCATAGCTCACCTCGGCATCCTAAGCTGCTGCTGAAGGTCGGAGACCTTCTTCGACCACTCCCGGTCACCGTCGGCCCGAGCCAAGAGCCAGGACGAACTTCTCTCCAGCTGGCCAATCCTCTCCTGTGCAGCTGACAGTTCCACCCTGAGAGAACTGATCTTGGCAGCTTGAGCCCAAATTCGATCGCTGGCGCTCTTCTTGTGTTCCTCAAGCTCCTTCGTAAAGTCCACCTTCCTCCGACTGTACTCCATGATCCCCTTCACGTGGAGATTCTGAAAGCGGGTGGCCTCCGAAGTGGCTTCAGAGTAACCCTCCCTTAACCTGTGAAGCTCGCCTTCCATCTTCTTCGACCTTTTTGTCAAATGAAGAACCTCCTTCTTCAGCCGCTGGATCGTGGACTTCAGCAGGATACCCTGGGGTAGGGGAAGTGCCTCGGCAGGACACTGCCATCGAGAGACAAAAGCGTCAAGGCGTGTCTCATTGCAAAAGAAAAACAAAAAAGGGGGAAGGAAGAAAGGAGAAGCCATCCACGATGAGAAATTCGACTTTATTGAGTGAATGTTTCTTAAAGACAAAAAGAAAAGGAAAAATTAAGTAAAAAAAAAAAAATACAAGGTCGGAGGTCTCAGACCTCTGCGGTAGGAGTTGGGGAGCTCGGTGTCCCTGGAAGGGGGGCTGCGGCAGCAGTAGCAGCAGGAGAGGGACCGGCCTCATCTTCAGACTCCTCGCCCCTGAAGCTGAGGTCGAGCTCGAAAAATTTTCTGGCCACCTTCTCCTGGCAGAGCTCTAACCCCTTGATGAATGCTTCTTGGCCGAATCGGACGTTCAGGTCTCTCATCTCCGCGGAGGCCTTGAACTCCTCTACCGCAAGACCCCTAGTCTCCGAGACCAGGACCAAAATCTGCTCCACCAAATTGGCGACCTCGGCCTCGCCTTTCTCACCGTCTCCTCCGAGGTCTGTTTCTCTTCCTCCCGGGCCTGCTTTTCTTTCTCTAGGGCCTCTTGGAGGGCAACTACTTCAGCGGCCTTTTCTTTGAGGTGAGCGACTTCGGCCCAACGATGCTCCTCTGCCTGGATGGGTCCCTCCTCGCCCGATTCATCGCCTCGATGTTGGCAAGGAGCTGGTGCCCAATCTACAAGGGCGGCTAGGAGATCGGAACAAGGGTCGGAAAGCCAATTAAATGAAGACTTGTTTACCTCGAGAAAGGACCTCAGGGAGTCCCAAACCCACTGCTCAGGATCGCACGGTCGATCCTCTCGATGACTTTGGGCAGAATGCAGCCGTCGATCAGCCGCTTGATCAAGTCCCTGTCATTAAAGGGATTCTCTGGCTCTTCTTCGGAATCAAGGGACTCTTCGACGGTGGCTCGGCGGCTACTCCCCCTGCGGGCCACCGACTTCCTCCTCATCCCCCTCTCGACTCCGGGCGCCTCCGTGGAACGGACCCCCAAATGGGAGCCCCAATCGACGGACTCCTTGAAGAGGCCCGGGGGGCCATTGGTTCGGCGTCTGAAGAACGTCGATCGTGGGAGCCGCCTGGACAGGCACGGCCAAGCTCGTCTCCTCCACCCTGGCCTTCTTTGCTAATCCGAAGGCCGCGGCACCTTTTCTTTTGTGGGCCTTGAGGCCCTTGGAGAGCATCCGTGCTGCTTCGGCGTCCATTCCTAAAAAAAAAAAAAAATCAAAAATCAGTAATGGGGTGAAAAAGGAAGAAGTGACACAAAAAAAAAAAGAAAAGAAAGAAAAAAGAGAAGAAAAGAAGAGAGAAGAGAAAGAAAGAAAAAGAAGAAGGACGAAAGAAAAGAAGAGAAAAGAAAAGATGGAGTACTCGCAGGATCCTGGGGGCTCAAGCCGATGTTGAACAAAAATTGCTCCCTCAGAAGGTTGGTAAGGGAAGGAGCGGAATAGTCAAGAAGCTTTCGGATGGCCTGGAGGTCGTCCTCCCCCAGGTTGGGAGCCTGACAGATTGAGTCCCTCAGAGAGCCCCAGGGGGGCAGGCCCAGCCTCAAGGTCGAGCAGTGGACGAAGAGGTATTTCCTCTTTCAGTTGTGGATTGAAGAGGAGGCACCTTTCAGCAACCCCTTCTTGTCAAACTGAGGGGAGAAATACCACTAGTCCTTCGCCGAAGGGTGACGCTTGAAGGTATAGAAATGCCTAAACAGAGAGAGGGACGGCTGGACCTCGACTACGTGGCAAAGGGAAAGAAACCTTATCAAAAACCAAAAGGAATTCGGAGTGACTGAAGCTAAAGAGATATCTAAGAAGCGGAAGAGGGCGACAACAAAGGGCGAAAGCGGAAGCCAGAGTCCGACATGGAATGCCTCCTGATACAGGCAAAAATGACTGGGTGGGGGAGTGCTAGCCCGATCGGAGGGGCCAGAAAGCTCCAGATCGTACTCCGGAGGAACTCCATACTGAACCCTTATCAGTAGGAGTTCATCCGGAGTCAGGGAGCAGCGAATGGCACCCGACGCAAAAGCCGGACGAAGCCCAGTCCCACCAGTGGGTTCGTCTATAGAGCAGGGCTCCTGGGGGGCTGAGGCGGAAGAACTCCTGGAGTCGCTAGTGACGGAGGTGCCGGAAGACATTTCGAATAACTTCAAATGAAGACCCTAAAGATTCCGAAGAAAACAAACGGGACAAAGGACGAGAAGTTGCGGGAGACTAACTCAGAGGAATACGACAGAAAAAAATAGAGGAGAAAAGGCCCCTAAATGCAGGAAGAAAAACGAAGGTTCTGGGACTAACCTAGATCGCTCTGAAGGATGCAGAGGGGCGAGGACAGGGATGACTCGAAGGATGCCTAGAGCAAAGAAGATGCCAAGGAGGGTCAGGGCTCTCGAAGAAAAGGCGGACACCGATAGAACTTTCAGGCGAGATAGGGCCCCTGAAGGCGGAAGGGCGAGTTTAAATAGGCCCTGAGATCCGGCGTAATGATGATTGCGAATCTCCTCTGGCCGGTCTCTTTTCGCCGTGTGTCCCACTCGCCACGATGGGCGGTTAAAAAGGGGCAGACGGCTGACAGCGCCTTTATTGCGCCACGCCTTGAGCATCGTTCCACTACAGGTTCCAAAAGAGCCTTTTCGGATCGCCTCGATTTGAAAAGACTCCGGCGCACGCGCATTAAATGCCAAAATATCTGAGGATGATCGCGCGAGCATCGAGGGAGCAACTCCGGCTGTGACAGTCTTTCTGTACTTCCTTCATTCAAAATTCGAACTCGAAAGTAGGGGGACTGGTGTTGGGTATAAAATACCCTCAGCCGAAGTTTCCGACAGGATTGACCCTCCCGAGACTCCTCCGACTGTCAACCGCAGATGGTACCTCCCCTGACAGAATTCTTCTGACGGACGAACTTCCACTACACCACCCGAGCTCCTTCAACATGAGTTCCCCCAGTCATCTATTAAACCGCCCTAAGCGCTCACTGAGCTCCGCCGCCAGTCAACTTTCTACAACTATCAGCTACTCCCCGAACCCCTTCCGGACTCCTTCCAGCCAGGTTCAACTCCAATTCGAACTACCCTGGACTTCGCCAATGGCTGAACTTCTCCAACGGCAGATTCCTACAACTACCAGATTTCAACCCGGACTCCTACGGGAGCCGGGTCTCATCCCCAACTTCGACTGCGAAAAGGCTTCGCCCGAACTCCTACGGGAGTCGGGCTCTGTCCTTGGCCCCGATTGCTGGTAAACTTCGTCCGGACTCCTATGGGAGCCGGACTCCGCCCATGACTCGAATTGCAGGTAAACTTCATCCGGATTCCTACGGGAGCCAGACTTCACCCCTGACTGTGATTACAGGTAGACTTCACCCGGGCTCCTACGGGAGCCGGATCTCGTCCCCAACTCCGAATAAGGAAAGGCTTCGCCCGGACTCCTACGGGAGCCAGACTCCGCCCACGACTCGAGCTGCAGGTAAACTTCGTCCGGACTCCTACGGGAGCCGGACTCCACCACGACTCGAGCTGCAGGTAAACTTCGTCCGGACTCCTACAGGAGCCGAACTTCATCCCTGACTCTAATTGCAGGTAAATTTCGTCTGGATTCCTACGGGAGCCAGACTTCACCCCTGACTGTGATTACAGGTAGGCTTCGCCCAGACTCCTACGGGAGACGGGTCTCGCCCCCAACTTCAACTGCGGAAAGGCTTCGCCCGGACTCCTACGGGAGCCGGGCTCCATCCTCGGCCCCAATTGCTGGTAAACTTCGTCCGGACTCCAACGGGAGCCGGACTTCATCCCTGACTCTAATTGAAGGTAAACTTCATCCGGACTCCTACGAGAGCCGGACTTCACCCCTGACTATGATTACAGGTAGACTTTGCCCGGGCTCCTACGGGAGCCGGATCTCGTCTCCAACTCCGAATATGGAAAGGCTTCGCTCGGACTTTTATGGGAGCCGGACTCTGCCCACGACTCGAGCTGCAGGTAAACTTCATCCAGACTCCTACGGGAGCCGGACTCCGCCACGACTCGAGCTGCAGCTAAACTTCGTCCGGACTCCTACGGGAGCCGGACTCCGCCACGACCCGAGCTGCAGGTAAACTTCGTTCGGACTCCTACAGGAGCGGACTTCGTCCCTGACTCTAATTGCAGGTAAATTTTGTCCGGATTTCTACGGGAGCCGGACTTCACTTCTGACTGTGATTACAGGTAGACTTCACCCAGACTCCTATGGGAGCCGGGTCTCGCCCCCAACTTTGACTACGGAAAGGCTTCCCCCGGACTCCTACGGGAGTCGGGCTCCGTCCTCAGCCCCGATTACTGGTAAACTTCGTCCGGACTCCTACGGGAGCCGGACTTCGTCCCTAACTCTAATTGCAGGTAAACTTCGTCTGGATTCCTATGGGAGCCAGACTTCACCCCGGACTGTGATTACAGGTAGACTTCGCCTGGGCTCCTACGGGAGCCAGATCTCGTCCCCAACTCCGAATAAGGAAATGCTTCGCCCGGACTCCTACGAGAGCCAGACTCCGCCCACGACTCGAGCTGCAGGTAAACTTCGTCCGGACTCCTACGGGAGCCGGACTCCACTCACGACTCGAGTTGCAGGTAAACTTCGTCCGGACTCCTACAGGAGCCAGACTTCTTCCCTGACTCTAATTGCAGGTAAACTTCGTCCGGATTCCTACGGGAGCCGACCTCACCCTTGACTGTGATTACAGGTAGACTTCGCCTGGGCTCCTACGGGAGCCGGATCTCATCCCCAACTCCGAATAAGGAAAGGCTTCGCTCGGACTACTACAGGAGCCGGACTCCACCCATGACTCGAGCTGCAGGTAAACTTCATCCGGACTCCTACAGGAGCCGGACTTCGTCCCTGACTCTAATTGCAGGTAAACTTCGTCCGGACTCCCACGGGAGCCGGACTTCACCCCTGTCTGTGATTATAGGTAGGCTTCGCCCAGACTCCTATGGGAACTGGGTCTCACCCCCAACTTCGACTGCGGAAAGGCTTTGCCCGGACTCTTACGGGAGTCGGACTCCATCCTCGACCCCGATTGGTGGTAAACTTTGTCCGGACTCCTACGGGAGCCGGACTTCGTCCCTGACTCTAATTGCAGGTAAATTTCGTCCGAATTCCTATGGGAGCCGGACTTCACTCCTGACTGTGATTACAGGTAGACTTCGCCCGAGCTCCTATGGGAGCCGGATCTCGTCCCCAACTTCGAATAAGGAAAGGCTTCGCCCAGACTCCTACAGGAGCCAGACTCCGCCCACGACTCGAGCTGCAGGTAAACTTCGTCGGGACTCCTACGGGAGCTGGACTCCGCCCATGACTCGAGCTACAGGTAAACTTTGTCCGGACTCCTACAGGAGCTGGACTTCGTCCCTGACTCTAATTGCATGTAAACTTCGTTCGGACTCCCACGGGAGCCGGACTTCACCCCTGATAGTGATTACAGGTAGGCTTCGCCCAGACTCCTACGGGAGCCAGGTCTCGCCCCCAACTTCGACTGTGAAAAGGCTTCGCCCGGACTCCTACGGGAGTCGGGCTCCGTCCTCGGCCCCGATTGCTGGTAAACTTCATCCGGACTCCTACGGGAGCCGGACTTCGTCCCTAACTCTAATTGCAGGTAAATTTCGTCCGGATTCCTACGGGAGCCGGACTTCACCCCTGACTGTGATTACAGGTAGACTTCGCCCGGGCTCCTACGGTTGCCGGATCTCGTCCCCAACTTCGAATAAGGAAAGGCTTCACCCGGACTCCTACGGGAGTCGGACTCCGCCCACGACTCGAGCTGTAGGTAAACTTCGTCTGGACTCCTACGGGAGCCGGACTCCGCCCACGACTCGAGCTACAGGTAAACTTCGTTCGGACTCCTACAGGAGCTGGACTTCATCCCTGACTCTAATTGCAGGTAAACTTCATCCGGATTCCTATGGGAGCGGACTTCACCCCTGACTGTGACTACAGGTAGACTTTGCCCGGGCTCCTACGGGAGTCAGATCTCGTCCCTGACTCTGAAAAGGAAAGGCTTCGCCCGGACTCCTACGGAGCCGGACTCCGCCCATGACTTGAGCTGCAGGTAAACTTCGTCCGGACTCCTACAGAGCCAGACTTCATCCCTGACTCTAATTGCAGGTAAACTTCGTCCGGACTCTCACGGGAGCCGGACTTCACCCCTGACTATGATTACAGGTAGGCTTCGCCCAGACTCCTACGGGAGCCGGGTCTCGCCCCCATCTTCGATTGCGGAAAGGCTTCGCCCGAGCTCTTACGGGAGCCGGGCTCTGTCCTCGGCCCCGATTGCTGGTAAACTTCGTCCGGACTCCTACGGGAGCCGGACTTCATCCCTGACTCTAATTGAAGGTAAACTTCATCCGGACTCCTACGGGAGTCGGACTTCATCCCTGACTGTCATTGCAGGTAGACTTCGCCCGGGCTCCTACGGGAGCCGGACCTCATCCCCGAGTTCAACTAAAAGAAGACTCCGTCTGGGCTCCTGTGAGAGCCGTACTCCAAGCTCCTCTTAGACGGGTAGCTAGCCACCTCTCTCCGTCAAACACCCTAGTCGAACTACGGCTGATAGGCCTGGACCCCCTGGCAAGCCACAGCCATAGCCATGGCTCTGCTCCACCTCCTGCGATGGATTCCATGTGGCTCCATCTCCCCATGGCAGACCGCAGCAACAACCACGACTCTGCTCCACCTCCTACGATGGATTCCACGTGGCTCCATCACTCCCTGGTAGGCCGTAATAATGGCCACGATCCTGCTCCACCTCCTGCGATGGATTCCACGCGGCTCCATCACTCCCTGGCAGGCCATAATAATGGCCACGATCCTGCTCCACTTCCTGCGATGGATACCGCGCGATTCTTCCATCCTCTGGCAAGTGCGACAACGGACGCCACTCCGCTCCCCGTGACAGACTCCACGCGGTACATCCCGATGGTAGCCATGGGTCCACTCCACTACTCTCCGCAAAAACTTCTCCTGACTCTAGGCGGCCCACTGCCAGACGGTTACAAACATCACTATCAGTTTGTTGCCCCCTCCGCCTATAAAAGGGGGAACCCCAGATACATTATTCTATAAGCTCTCATTTTTACCTAGAAACTTTGCTAAAATTTCCGTTCGAGCACTCCATTCATGTTGAGGCAGAGAACTGACTTGAGTGTCGGAGGATCTTGCTGGAGCAACCCCACCTTGCTGGAGCAACCCCACCTTCGGTTTAGACTTCTTTTGCAGGTCCCGGCGGTGACCGCGACTCCAGCTTCTCCGGTGCAAGCAGATTTTTGCACCAACAACAGTTAACCTGAGACCATCTTAGAGCATCCAGGGTCAAAAAGATGAATTATATGGTAACCATGAGTATGGATTCTAGTATATTTTTTTATGATAATTCGACCTATCTAGACGTCAAAAACTATTGCTAGATGGTATCTCGATTAGTGTAGAAATTAGTTCCTATGCTACCGACTTAGTGTTTGAACCTATGGAGTCACGCACACAATTCAAACAAAGTAGGAAGGAATTGATCTATGTTATATGTCCAATCTGAAAGTACTTGACTTGATTAAACATATAAGCTAACTTGATTGAGAATTGAGTTATAGGTCAAACGGGATTAAAGAGTTGACTATGTCTAGCTAGAACTACACATGAGGTTCAGTTTCAATCTCAGGGATGAACAATTTTTATCTATGATCCATGAAATATAAGAAAGATTGGATTTAAGTACTAATTAATTTCATATTAGATCTGAGTTAATTAGACTTAAATAGGTCCAAAACCTAAGTTAGATTTGGTATAAAAGTCCTAAAGAGTTTAGGATTAACAGTCTTTCGAAATTATTTCGAACTGACTTTGAATCGGATTCGAATCGAACCTTTTTGGATGAGATATGAGTATTTCTACTTGCACTGGGAATACCCACTCATGAAGCATGATCAAAAATTAGTTTGGTGTTTATTTGGGGTATCCCAAGTGAATGTGGGAGTGGATGTAAAGTGGATATCATAAGTGATGGCAATTATATCTCATATAGGAGTCCTTCTTTCATGAGTATTGGATCAATTCAAATCAGATTTGAATAAAGAGTCCTCCTCTCATTGGATCATAAGAATTATCTATAAATAGAGAGGATCTCTACCTATGGATGATAGAAGAGAATGAAATAGCAAACTAATCAAATTGAGAGAAGAAAAAAAGAGAGAGAGACAGGCGTGTGAAGAGAGAGGTCCTTCATCTTCTACATCTCTCTCTTTGTTGTTGCCTCCTCTCCTTGGGCATAGATCCTTCTTGGACATCCTACCTGCTGGTGTGAGAGGTCATATCATCATATCTCATCTCTCGATTGATTATGTATGTGAAGCCAATTGGATTGGAGTTCATCCTTCTTTCCTACAGCATCTGACGTGCATGCTAAGTAGAGGGTCTGCATATTCAGGCCTCAGTGAAGGTTTATATCAAATAATTTGAGATTTGATCCTTGGTTCTACTATGATTTAGGTAAGAATTTGATCCTTAAATAAGTAGAACATTAGAAAAAAATTTTGATGCAACTTGGGCATTTTGGAGGGAAACTGTTTCCTTTCCTTCAACACAGATACGAAAATCAAATTCCGACAGCTATAGGAATAAAATAAAAGTCTTTTAAATCTAATGTAAATCCTGACGATAATTGAAAAGGATAAGTATCAATGGCTTCTGCAGTAATATTTACTCTATTGTCGATCCGAAAGATCATGTCACCTTTCCTTAACCTCTTACTTTCTATTAGATCCTGTATTGAGGTACATATATGAGCACTCAAATTAGAGTCCAATCCCAACTAGAAGTAGAAAAATTGTAAGATTAGATTCAATTACGAGCATGCTTTCTGAAGATTTATCATCCTTCTTGGTCTTTAGGCTCTCCAGGTAAAGTGGACAGTTCTTCCTCTAGTGGCCGTCAGCATCACAGTGGAAAAACTTACCCTTTGCTTCAGCCTTCTTTGGAACATCCTTCTTTGGCTTGCTCTCTTTCTTCTGTTTCTTAGCAAATTTATTCTTCTTCTTTCAACTAGACTTTCTCTTATTGAAGAAGTCGCTCCATAGTGAGAATAGTGCCCCTTGAACTCTTCAAGGTTCCCTTCGTAGTGACCAATATGTTGACCAGATCGGGTATAGTGCAATCAAGTTTATTCATATGAAAATTTATAATAAATTGACTATATGAATGCGTAAGGAATTGAAGGATCAAATCCATTTGTAATTCTTTTTGCATATCAAGCTCGAGCTTTTTAAGCTCCTCAATATCCTTGATCACTATCATACAATGCTCATAGACTGACTACCCTTCGTGCATCTTCAGATTGAAGAGTCTTTTGGATAATTCAAAGTATGCTATATGGCTCTACTCACCATACAACTCTTGTAGGTGAGTGATCATAGCCTTAACAGTGGGCATATACTTATGCTAGCTCTGTAACTCATTTGACATGGATGCCAGCACATAGCACTTACCCCACTGTCTTCATCCATCTACTTTTCATAAGCAATTCTTTGCTCAATAAGAGGACAGTTTGATAACACTAGGAATTTTTGATCGAGTACATGATCTGATTTTTTAGAAGTCAGGATAATCCTGAGATTTTTTAGTCAGTCTTTATAGATTGTTCGATCAAATGATGGGATTCAAGGATGTGGGCTAGAGGGCTTGAGGCTGACATTATTTAACTGTAAGAGTAGAGATTCAGGTTAGACTTTTGTACTTAAAAATTTATATTTTCTCTAGAGACTTTAAGATACAAACAATGATTTCCATTATTTTTCAGATCCCTCCACTCTCCGGATGGAAATCGAAAATCCTAACGTGACAAATAGATTCCTAGTGGGTGCTGCAGTCCAACCGATATCATGTACCTCACCTAACAGTTATTGGTTATATGCATACCGATGCATGGACAACTCTTTGCCCAGATGCTTCTTAAAATATGTTGCAGCGACTTGGTCTCTAAGTCATGTCGGCTCACCAAACAGTTTTTGACCGTACTCCTTAGTTAAGTTCGACCCACCATTCATAAACAGGTGCAAGGCCATTATTGAGTCCCTCATCTAACAGTTATTGGGCCCAACCCCATCCATATCCTGAAGTAACTCTTTGCTAATAGAGTGGTTGTATATTTTTAGTGCAACTGA
The DNA here is from genome assembly GCF_000442705.2 of Elaeis guineensis. NCBI lineage: Eukaryota > Viridiplantae > Streptophyta > Magnoliopsida > Arecales > Arecaceae > Elaeis > Elaeis guineensis. Next base: position 98,270,891 of record NC_026000.2, read on the forward strand.
ACCACTATGACCAATTAAGAACAATCAACACTAGTAGCACGCCCGTACATCTACAATGGTGGAAGACTATGGACTTAATATTTATAGGAAGGTTTAGATTTAGGTCTCATTTAATCAATCATCATATGATGATCTAATTAGCATGGGCTAAATCAAACTGTCAAGCAACCTTATTCAAGACTCAATCTTCCAAATTGATCAGATAAGTGGAGATCGATAGGGGTCCCCTCATTGCTTTCCTTAGACACCAATAAATTGGTCAAGTCAATAAATGGAACTAATTAAATAACCATCTCTCAATTACTTATCTTAGACACTAATAGGATAATTAGTCCAAATAGGTTAGCTTAAGCAAATCAGACTCAAGCCATCGAGCCAAATTAAGTCCTTAGGTTAATCGATTCTACATATAGAATTCAATCGACTTGATCAACAATAATTGTATGATCATATAACTTAATTGATCTAATCTTAATCAATACTTGATTTAGC